>NC_057799.1:555815215-555896396 GCF_018294505.1 Triticum aestivum | reverse complement strand
AGATCCACCTCCCTCTCCCCTTCGATTCCCCCCTGCCCGAGCGCGCTCGCCGCCGTTCACCGTCGAACTCGCGGCCACCGTGCCCCGATTGCCCCGACGACGTGCCCGGACGACTCCCCGCCCTCGACTACGTCACCTTCGCCTCTCCGTTGGAGCTTGGAGCCACTGCACCGACCGCAATGAGCTCGTCTTCAACCTTCGGGTCGCCGGCGTTCGTCGCCGATTCCGGCTACCCCGCGCCCTCCCCGAGCTCATTGCCAGTCCCTACGGCTCCGCTGTGAGCTCCCGCTTCTCCTCCCCCTCTCCGTTAGCTCGCCCGCGTTCCGTAGCTGCTCCCCCACGCGCGCCCGAATGCCGCGCCGCGGAGCTCGCCGCCGGCGGGTCTCCGGTGACCAAATGGTCACGGGCGTAGGCCCGCTAGCTCGACCGCGTCGTGCCGCACCCGCCTAGCTAATTAGTTCGGCCGCTCGCGCGCTATAACGTAGCACCCGCCCCCAGCCCGTAGCACCTCGCCGCCGGCGAGCTCGTAGCGCTCGCCCCCGGCCGTTCCAGCCCCTCCGGCCACCACCATTGGACGCGCGGCGCCGAGCCGCGTCGAACGCGCCCAGCCACGCCCCCGAAGACCCCCTGTGCGTGAAACCCGTACCCCTCCCGAGCCGCGCCGCCGTGCGTTTTGGTCGCCGGCGTTGCTCCGGCGCCGGCCGCCGACGTGGCTGGCCTGGGGCCACCCCAGTGCCCCTGCCAGTGGCCCCCACGGGCCCCAGTTGACTGGGTTGACCCAGTCAACTGCTGACTGGGCAGGCCCAGTCACTGACATGCGGGCCCCGCCGCAAAAATATAAAAAAGGAAAAGAAAAAGAAAATGTTTTATAAATAAAAATAATTAGTTTAACTAAACACTCACTGACATATGGGGCCCACCCCTCTAATTAGACTGTTAGTTTAGTTTAACTAAATATTAGACTAACAGAGGCTGACATGTGGGTCCCACTGGACCCACCTGTCTGGTTTGACTGGTCAGCCGACCTGTTGACCTGCTGACGACAGCATTGCCTCATGCTGACGTCATAATTCATTTTTGCTTAATATAAATAATTCCAGAAATTCAAATAAACTTTGAAAATTCATATCTTTTAAACCGTAACTCGGATGAAAATGTTTTCTATATGAAAGTTGCTCAGAACGACGAGACGAATCCAAATACGCAGTCTGTTCGTCCACCACATCTCCCTAACCTATCGAACTAGCAACTTTCCCCCTCCGGTCCGTCTGTCCGAGAACGCGAAACATCGGGAATACCTCCCAGATGTTCCCCCCCTTCACCGGTACCACCTACTGTCGCGTTAGGACACCCCTAGCACCGCTCATTGTCATGTCACGCATCGTCATGCTTATGTTTGCATTGTATTTACTGTTTCTTCCCCCTCTTCTCTCCGGTAGACTACGAGACCGACACTGCTGCTGCCCAGTTCGACTACAGAGTTGACGACCCCTCCTACTTGCCAGAGCAACCAGGCAAGCCCCCCCCCTGATCACCAGATATCGCCTATTCTTCTCTATACTGCTTGCATTAGAGTAGTGTAGCATGTTACTGCTTTCGATTAATCCTATTCTGTTGCATAGCCTGTCATTGTTGCTACAGTTGTTCCCCTTACCTGCTATCCTACTGCTTAGAATAGGATGCTAGTGTTCCATCAGTGGCCCTACACCCTTGTCCGTCTGCCATGCTATATTACTGGGCCGTGATCACTTCGGGAGGTGATCACGGGTATATCCTATATACATTATATACATGACACATGTGGTGACTAAAGTCGGGTCGGCTCGAGGAGTACCCGCAAGTGATTCTGATGAGGGGGCTGAAAGGACAGGTGGCTCCACCCCGGTAGAGGTGGGCCTGGGTTCCTGACGGCCCCCGACTGTTACTTTGAGGCGGAGCGACAGGGCAGGTTGAGACCGCCTAGGAGAGAGGTGGGCCTCGCCCTGGTCGGCGTTCGCGGATACATAACCCGCTTAACGAGTTCTTGGTATTTGATCTGAGTCTGGCCATTTGGTCTATACGCACTAACCATCTACGTGGGAGTAGTTATGGGTATCCCGACGTCGTGGTATCATCTGAAGCTCTTTTGACGTCAGCAACTGAGTGGCGCGCGCCGCATTGGACCGTAAGCTCGCGCTTGTATTAAGGGGGCTAGGTCTGCTTCCGGCCGCGTACGCAACGTGCAGGTGTGCATAGGGCGATGGGCCCAGACCCCTGCGCGCATAGGTTTAGACCGGCGTGCTGACCTCTCTGTTGAGCCTAGGTGGGGCTGCGACGTGTTGATCTTACGAGGCCGGGCATGACCCAGAAAAGTGTGTCCGGCCAATTGGGATCGAGCGTGTTGGGTTATGTGGTGCACCCCTGCAGGGAAGTTTATCTATTCGAATAGCCGTGTCCCTCGGTAAAAGGACGACCCGGAGTTGTACCTTGAGCTTATGACAACTAGAACTGGATACTGAATAAAATACACCCTTCCAAGTGCCAGATACAACCCGGTGATCGCTCTCTAACAGGGCGACGAGGAGGGGATCGCCGGGTAGGATTATGCTATGCGATGCTACTTGGAGGACTTCAATCTACTCTCTTCTACATGCTGCAAGATGGAGATGTCCAGAAGCGTAGTCTTCGACAGGACTAGCTATCCCCCTTTTATTCTGGCATTCTGCAGTTCAGTCCACTGATATGCCCCTTTACACATATACCCATGCATATGTAGTGTAGCTCCTTGCTTGCGAGTACTTTGGATGAGTACTCACGGTTGCTTCTCTCCCTCTTTTCCCCCTTTCCTTTCTATCTGGTTGTCGCAACCAGATGTTGGAGTCCAGGAGCCAGACGCCACCGTCGACGACGACACCTACGACACTGGAGGTGCCTACTACTACGTGCAGGCTGCTGACGACGACCAGGAGTAGTTAGGAGGTCCCAGGCAGGAGGCCTTGCCTTTTCGATCGTTGCTACTTTGTGCTAGCCTTCTTAAGGCAAACTTGTTTAACTTATGTCTGTACTCAGATATTGTTGCTTCCGCTGACTCGTCTATGATCGAGCAATTGTATTCGAGCCCTCGAGGCCCCTGGCTTGTATTATGACGCTTGTATGACTCATTTATGTTGTAGAGTTGTGTTGTGATATCTTCCCGTGAGTCCCTGATCGTGATCGTACACATTTGCGTGCATGATTAGTGTACGGTCAAATCGGGGGCGTCACAATGGCGATCCATCCAAGACCCTATCTCTGTCCTGCTAGCTTTCAAATTTGGCCACGAACATGTTTTCTCCTAGCGGACGGATCACAAGGATCCTAGGGTTTCCCCAAGCCAGGTGGAGTGCGTTGGAGATCGTCTGTATATGAAATAGATAACAGTACAAGCTCTTCCCCGCAACCAACCACTTGGGAGCCTCCTCCTCGGTGATATCCATCTTTCCCATCGTCGCCTCCATCTTTACTCGCGCAGAGCTGGATGATCCAGCGGTTTCCTTCCCAGCGCCAGAAGAGGAGCGATTCATGCCTTCTCCGCCGATGCACTGCGCCCCGATGTTGAGAAACAACGAGCTCCTTGGTGTTCACTCAAAACCCTAATCGCCTCTGTTGTGCCGCCAGAGGAGAGGGAGGGGTTTCAAAAAGGCATGTGATAGGCGCCGGTCGGCCGGCCGAAATTTCGGTTGGTCACCACACGGCCGTCTGATTTATCAAACCTGGGCCGCCTGATCTGCCCCCTCCCCCCTCCCCCACGACTCGCATGCCTCCCCCTTCTTCCTTCTTCATCTACCCAACCACCCCACTTCTAATCCCCATCCACCCCCTCATGGCACACGTGACGGTTACAAAAGAAACTCCGGCGACGCCAGCCCGCACCCCCATCGTGGGACACAACAACATCATCTTGAACATCGCTGCTCGTAGCTCGCGCCGCCAGAATAGCCAGAATGCCGGCCCCAATCCTCGGCAACGCTCACGGCGACACCCCGGGACACAGCAACACCGGCACGCCGTTCTAGCATGGCTGAGCAATGGTTTCCAGCATGGCCCCACTACCGTAGCTTGCAAGCATCACTAGTTGCAGTAAAAACGTTGACATGCCCCAACCCTCTCGTAGCTCCCGGTGTTGCCGGTACCAGCATTTCAGCTCGCCGGTTGCAGCATCTCACACACTAGCCGCTGGTGCACCTACGTCGCAGGAACCCAAATGATGATGTTGTAGCATTCTCACTCTCCGATTCCAGCATTCAGAAACAACGGTTGTAGCAAAACCGCCGGTGGCGGGATGCCATGGGTCCTGCTGTGGTAGCATCCCCACTCTCCGATTCCGGGATTTCAGAACAATGTTTGTAGCAATTTGTCACCGTGGGATGCCATGGGTGCTACTGTTATAGTATTCTCACTCTCCCGCTCCAGCATCACCATTCACCAGTTCCAGCAATTCAGAGAGTCGGTTGTAGCAATCATCGCTGGGATGCATGGGTGTCGTACAGGTGCACAACAAATTTTGTAGCCGGCTCCAGCAAAACTTGCTTTGCCAGCATGACACATTCCCGGTTCCAGCACGGGCCTCCCTGGACTTGCAGCAAAAATAGTGTCTCGTCTCGTCACCACGGCTCGTCGCCGGTTCCACCATGGCAGCCTAAGCTTGTAGCACGACCAAGGCCTCGCCATGCATGAGGAGGACGACGGGGTGGAAGGCGCACCTGGCGTTTGCGTCGCTGTGTCGAGGAGGACGACCGAGATGGATGGCGCATGACCGTGGCGTCGCCGTGGCGCGCCGCTAGGAAGCTCGGTCTCAGTAACCTCCATGGCCGTCGGGTTAGCAGCTCAAGGTCCACACGGTCCGGTTGAAAAAGGACGAAGACAAGGACGACGGGATAAGGCCCTTGTGTGCGCGGGCCCATAGGGGGCGTCCTCGACCAATAAAAAAGCAGCACGTGATGCGACCGGTCGAGTTTCAACCAGCCGATCAATTACAAATGTTTCCACATGTGGTAAGCAATCCAAACAATTCAAAAAAAATACAAACATTTCCCTTTCGGAAAAGACTTCGTGCCTATCCAGCTGCTCTTCAATTTAACAAGCCACTCCCTCCGTCCCATAATGTAAGACGCTTTTTGACACATATTATGGGACGGAGGGAGTAGTTTTTTTTCGAAAAGGAGGTTATCCCCCGGCCGCATCAGAAAGATGCATGCGGCCATAATTTAACAAGCTAGTACAAATCAATTCTGATTTCTTGCCTCCGTATATTCTTCAACATAAGATTTGCTCTTCAATTAACACAAGCTACCAATCAATTCCGAGAACGGCAGCACCAAATCAAGGAGAGTAAAGGCAAGCAAACAACGAGGCGACGATTTGAAGTACTCCTACCCTACAATCAACGTGCAGCGTGTGATCCAAAAAGATGCCCCGACCTTTGCCTCCCCATTTTTTTATTTTAAATTAAAGTACCCTACCATATCCGCAGCGAGCGAGTCCGGTGAGAGAGGCGGCGGGACGCTCCAACCCCCAACGGTCGGCAGGGAGACGAGACGAGACGCTCCAACCCGGCCAACGGTCGGCTGCCCGAATTCAAAATCCGAACTTTTCCCCTTTAAATCCGGCCCCGACGCTCCATTCCTCCGGTTTCCCAATCGCACCTCCGCGCAGTCGCTCCAGCAAAGATTTCAGAGACCGAGGCGGACGAGGAGAGGTAGGTAGGTAAAGGTAGGAGACGGACCCGACCCGGCCGCCGGCGAGCATGGACTTCCTCGCGCTCCCCCGCCGCGACCTCCAGGCGCTGGCCAAGCGCAACGGCGTCCGCGCCAACCTGAGCAACGCCGCCATCGCCGACGCCCTCGCCGCGCTCCCCGCGGTAAGTTCTTGGTCTTCGAATCGCCGTCTCGCGTCAGATCTAGGTGATTTGACTGAATCGCGCGTTTTGTCCTTGCAGGTCGACGGGATCGAGGAGTACGTCGAGCAGCCGGTCGTTGTCGAAGTGGCCAAGCCGGCGGTTCAGGCGGTCGTGGAGGAGGTGAAGAAGAAGAAGACGAAGAAGCAGGAGGCGGAGGAGAAGAAGAAACAGGAAGCGGAGGAGAAGAAGAGGAAGCAGGAGGAGGAAGAGGAGAAAAGGAGGCAGGAGGAGGAAGAGGAGAAAAGGAGGCAGGAGGAGGAAGAAGAGAAAAGGAAGCAGGAGGAGGAGGAAAAGGAGAGGAAGAGGAAGAAGCAAGAGGAGATCTCGCTGGAGGTCATCTTACTGGTGGACAGCGAGGAAGAGGAGGAAGAGAAAGCCCCAGCCGCCGGGCGCGGTCGCGGTCGCGGAAGAGGACGCGGACGCGGACGCGCTGCCGGCGGGCGCGCACGGATCGAGCCTGTGGCTGCTCCGGCCACGAGGAGAAGGGCTGCGGCGAGCAATACCGCGACGGAGGATGCACCTGCGGAGCCTGTGGCGGCACCAGCTACGAGGAAAAGGGCTGCGGCAAGCAAGGCCGAGACGGAGGATATCGCTGCGGAGGCCGTGACGGCCCGTGCCACTCGTGCTCGGAGCCAGACGACGGCGGCGCCGGTCGCCGAGGAAGAGGCACCCAAGACAAGACGGGCGTCGAGGCGGGCCGCGGCGACGAAGACTGGTGCGGACCAGGAAGAAGAAGGAAAGGGGACACAAGGTAATTTGCTTCAAATCTTTCCAAATCAATTTTCTGCTCCTGTTTAATTCTTGCCTAATTCTTTCCAAATCCATTCTCAAATCTTTAATTTTTGCCTAATTCTTTCCAAATCAATTTTCAAATCTTTATTTCTTCCCTAATTCGATGATTGATTGCATTCAGCTGTCGCCTCTGATATGGAAACTGCGGAAATGGAAGAAGATGCCACGAATACTCAGAACGAGGAGCACAACGAGGTTGAGGAACAGAGCCATGACGGCCAAGGTGAGACGGCCGGATCCCTCGACTTTAGTAGCAACTTCAAATTGATGCGTGCCCCACGTTTGCTCGAACTATGTGTCTGATTCTCAGATCTGTAATCGCAGGGGTAGTGGTCGCGGATACACCAGCACAGGTGCAAGAAGAGCCACCACTGGAGGAGGAGGAGGACGGTAGGCAAGAATCGCCTGCCGTTGGCGTGGGGCGGCGAGGTGCCAGACGACGCGCACGGCCCGAGCCTGTGGCGTCTCCGGCTACGAGGAAAAAGGCTGCAACAAGGAAGACCGTGACATGGGTTGACGCTCCGGCTGCAGAGGCCGTGCCGGCTCGGGCCACTCGCGCTCGGAGCCAGAGCACGGTGGCTGAGGAGGCACCCAAGGGAAGACGGACGTCGAGGAAGACTGCTGCGCAGCAGGAAGAGGAAGGAGAAGGCCAGCAAGGTAAGAACAGCTCGGTTGCTTCAATCAAATCAATCTGCTTTCGAATTTGTTGGATTTATCGCCTGATGCGAATCTTGTTTGCGACCAGCCGTTGTCTCTGATGCGGAAGCTGCTGCGCCTGCGCCTGTTTCCTCGGACGAAGCAGCTGGTGATGCTGCAGAGATGGAGGAAGAAGCCACGAATCCGCAGAACCAGGTTGAGGAAGAAGAACCACCGGTGGAGGAGGAGAAATCGCCTGCCGTTCGCGTGGGACGGCGCGGTGCCCGCGGGCGCGCACGGGTTGAGCCTGTGGCGGCTCCGGCTACGAGGAAAAGGGCCGGAACAAGCAAGACCGAGACAGAGGAGGCGCCCGTGGAGGCCGCGCCGGCTCGGACCACTCGTCGCGCTCGCAGCCAGACCACAGTCGTTCCGGTGGCCGAGGAAGCGGTGCCCAAGACAAGACGGGCGTCGAGGAGGGCTCCGGCGAGGAGGACTGGTGGGCAGCAAGATGAGGAAGAAGAGCAATGCCAGCAAGGTAAGAACAGTTTGCTTGCGTCAAATCAAATTTGCTTGCTCTGTTTTGATTTATCGCCTGATGCAAATTATGTTTGCAGCAGCTGTTGTCGAAACTGTTGCGCCTGCGCCGGTTTCCTCTGACGAGGGAGCTGATGGCGCTGCAGCAATGGAAGCAGCCATGGATCCTCAGACTGAGGAGCAAAAGGACCTAGTTGAGGAGCAGAACAAGGAAGAGGACCGTGAGACAGGTGATGTCCCTAAAAACTGAACTTGGAATCGATGCGTGTCTCATGTCTTTCTGTAGCTGCAAGCATAATTTGTCTGACTCTCCTATCTGAACTAATGAGAATCTTTTTTTTATTGCAATCAGGTGAAATAGCTGCACCTACTGAAGAAATGGAAAAGGAGGCCATGGATATTCAGAACGAAGTGCAAAACAAGCTGGTTGAGGACCAGTGTCAGGAAGATGCAGCAGGTGGTGTGCCTGATATGGAAACTGCACCGGCTTCCTCTGACGACGAAGATGATGATACTGAAGAAATAGAAGAGGCACGTGAGACAGGTGATGTCCCTGATATGGAAATTGAAACTTGAAATTGATGTGTGCCCCATGTTGTATCTGAACTATGTGTCTGACTCTGGCTGTGGTATCTGAATTTTGTTTGCAAGCAGGTGATGTTTCTGATATGGAAACTGCTGCACCTGCACCGGTTTCTTCAGATGAGGGACGTGACGCTACTGCAGTAATGGAAGAAGAGGCCGTGCATCTTCAGAACGGTGAGCAAACGGAGCTGCTGGTTGAGGAGCCGAGCCAGGAAGATGCAGGTGATGTGCCTGCTATGGAAACTGCACAGGTTTCCTCTGACGACGAAAATGATGATACTGAAGAAATAGAAGAGGAGCAGGGTCAGGAAGACGAAGGTGGGACGAAGACTTAAGCAACAACTTTAAATTGATACGCCTCCCATGTTTTCTTGTAGCTGCAGTCTCCTGAAATCTGAAATTGCAAGAATTTTGTGTGCACTCAGGTCGTGTGGAAACTGCTGTGCCGGTTTCTTCAGACGAGGCAAGTGGTGGTACCGAAGAAATGGAAGAAGAGGACCAGCAAGGTAAGGACAGTTTGCATCAAATCGGCTTGCTGGCGCTATTTTGTTCACGGCCTGAGGCAAATTCTCTTGTTGCAATCAGCTGTTGTTTCTGATGCGGAAACTGTTGCGCTTTCCTCCGACGAAGGAGCTGGTGATGCTGCAGAGCTGGAAGCAACCATGGATGCTCAGAACGAGCTAGTTGAGGAGCAGGGCCAGGAAGACGAAGGTGATTGTCCTTGACATGGAACTTGAAACTTAAAATTCAGCCCAGTCGGTTTGTCTGTAGCTGCATTATGTGTCTGGCTCTCCTATCTGAAACTGACTAGAATTTTCTTTGCAACCAGGTGATGTCCTTGACATGGAAACTGCTGTGCCTGCACTGGCAACCTCAGACGAGGGAAGTGACGATGACGCTGAAGAAATGGAAGCAGCCATGGATGCTCAGGCCGATGAGCAAACGGAGCTAGTTCAGGAACAGGATCAGGAAGAAGGTGAGACGAGCGTTTCCCTCTCTGAAATTGATGCTTCTTCCATCTTTTCTGTAGCCGAAATATGTGTCTGACTATCTGAAATTGCAGGATTAGCAACGGATGTACATGCCAGTCCCGAGCTAGTCGAAGAAGAGGCAGCACCAGTGGCAGAAGATTGCACGGTTGTTTCATCAGTGGATGAGCAGCAGAACGATGTCCAGCAGTGTGAGCAGTCTCCAGTCGCCCTGAATGTTGTTGATCAGGAAGGCCATTTCCCGGCTGAAACTGTCTCCAGCGAGGGGCCACTGGACGTGGAGATTCATCATGCCGGTGAGGCCGCTGAGGAAGCCGAGGATCATCTGTCCACTGAAGAGACTGAAATGGTGCCCATGGAAGCGCCGGAATCCGGTGAGGCCACTGAGGAAGATGAGGATAATCAGTCCACTGAAGAGACTGAAATGATGATGCCCGTGGAAGAGACCGCTGAGGAAGTTGAGGAGATTCAGCTGTCCAGTGAAGAGACTGAAATGGTGCCCGTTGAGGAAGCTGAGGAGGTTCATCATTCCAGTGAAGAGACAGAAATGGTGCCCGTTGAAGAAGCTGAGAAGATTCATCAGTCCAGTGAAGAGACAGAAATGGTGCCCGTCGCCGAGTCGGCGGCTCAGGCCACACCGGTGCCGCAGGAGGCTGATGTGGAGGTTGGTTTCACCTGCCATGCAGACACTGCCATTGAGAAGGAGAGTGAAGTGCTTCAGAGTGCAGCCAAAGCCAATGAGGAGAAGGAAGACCTGGTTGAAGAGGAGGAGAGTGAAGTGCTGTTTGGTGCTCTTTTCCAGAGCGCAGCCAAAACCAGTGAGAACAAGGATGAGCTGGCTGTTGAAGAGTTGTTGCAGCATGACATGGATGAGGCTGCTGCAGAGGATGACAATGAAGTTTCAGTCCTTGGTGCTCTGTTCCAGAGCGCAGCCAAAGCCAATCAGGACAAGGGAGATGTGGCTGTTGAAGAGGACAATGATGTGTCAATCCTTGGTGCTCTGTTCCAGAGCGCAGCCAAAACAAATGAGAACAAGGAACAACAACTGGTTGTTGATGAGGTGCAGTATAACATGGATGAGTGTGAGCTGGCTGTTGAAGAGTTGTTGCAGCATGACATGGATGAGGCTGCTGCAGTGGAAGAGGATGACAATGAAGTTTCAGTCCTTGGTGCTCTGTTCCAGAGCGCAGCCAAAGCCAATCAGAACAAGGGAGATGTGGCTGTTGAAGAGGACAATGATGTGTCAATCCTTGGTGCTCTGTTCCAGAGCGCAGCCAAAACAAATGAGAACAAGGAACAACAACTGGTTGTTGATGAGGTGCAGTATAACATGGATGAGTGTGTTGCAGAGCAGGAGAATGAGGAAGATATGGCTGTCTTTGGCACTCTGTTTCAGAGCGCGGCCAAGTCTAGTGAGAACAAGAAAGATCTGGTTGTTGAGGAGAATGAGGTGCCATTCTTAGGTGCTCTGTTTCAGAGCGCAGCCAAGTGCCACGAGAACAAGGAAGACCTTCATCTGGTTGCTGGTGAGGCGCAGCATGACATGGATGAGGCTGTTGAAGAGGAGGACAATGAAGTAGAAGCAACCTTTGGTGCTCTCCTTGAGAGCGCAGCCAAAGCCAATGAGAAGGAAGGTATGGATGTTGAAGAGGAGGAGAAGGATGAAGACCGAATCACCTTGGCTGCTTGGCTGCTGCTCCACAGAGCAGCCAAGGCCCATGAAATCAAGGAAGAAGATCTGATTGTTGATGACACAGAAGAGCCTGTTGAAGAGGAGCCAAAGAAGGAGAGTGTTGAGGCCACTGTGACAGAGGAGAGTGGCATCACCAGTGAGCTGACAAATGTGCCCGTCGAGGAGGACGACGGCGGCGTGGTGGCCGCCGACGACATGCTACTCAGCCCAGCCACAATGTTTGAGGGCGCTGTACAAGTGATCACCGTCGAGAACCTGTCGCAAGCCACGGTAACTGACGATGAGGGTGCAGTCAAGGGCGGCCTTGCAGATGTGTCCGTTGAAGAGGATAGAGTGGTGGCCCCCATGGAGGAGAAAGTAGACGAGGTGCTCATCGTCGACAACCTGTCGCAACCCACGGTGACTGATGACGAATGGGCAGCCAGGGAGTTTGCTTTCACCGGTGACCTCACACCGGTGGCTGACACCGCCAGAGACGAGTGCGCGAAGGAAGTGGTCACCGTCGACTACCTGTCGCAGGCCACAGTGACAGATGACGAGTGGGCAGTCAAGGAGAGCGCTCTCGCCGGCGACCGCTCGCCGGTGTTCGACGCTGCCGGAGACTGCAGTGGTCACGTCATTTCGCCGCTGTTCGCAGGCTTATTTGAGGATGCCACCAAGTTCCTGTCCATGGACTCCACGGTGTCTGAAGCTGCTGCTGAGAAGAACGTTGCTGAACCTGTGGCAGTGGAAAAGGAGAAGGAGGGAGGCAACGAATCTGAAGCACTGGGCAGCCTGAGCCTGAGGAAGCTTAGGGTCCAGCTCAAGGAGAAGGTGGCAGTGGCACAAGAGAATGAAGTGCTCAAGGAGAAGGTGGCGGTGGCACAAGAGAATGAAGTGAAGGAGGGTGAGAAATCATCTGTGCCACTGGATAAGCTTAGCCTGCGGAGGCTTAAGCTGAAGCTCAGGGAGACACTGATTGCTCACAAGGTAACCACCAAATTTATATACTGATATGCACCTCAAGTATATATGATCTTTGTGTGCTAATTCATCTTAGCTTCCAAAATGCAGAACAGAGAAGCAAACAGGGTGCCCCTTGGAAGGTTGGACCAGACGCTGAATTCAGCTCACAAGGTAACAATCATCACCAAGTTGCATCCATCTGTGTAACTGATGCTCATGAATTTGTGTGCTGATCTTGGCGTTTGAAATGCAGAACAGAGAGCCGACTAGGGTGCCCCTGGGCAGGCTGGACGAGAACTCGGCGTCTAAGTTGCAGAAGAGAGAGCCCAATAACAGGGTGCCCCTCGGCAGGCTGGACGACAACTCGGCGTCAAAAATGCAGAACAGAGAGCCGAGTTCGGCGTCGAAAATGCAGAACAGGGAGCCGTATTCGGCGTCGAAAATGCAGAAGAGGGAGCCGAATTCAGCGTCGAAAATGCTGAACAGAGAACCAATCAGGATGCGCCTTGGAAGGCTGGACGAGAACGCGTGTTGATTCGACACCGGATTATCTACCTTGGATGCTCTGCTAGTTAACCGGGAGAAACAGCTAGCTCACTGAACTCCAAAGACTCACAAGGTTGTGAAACCATGGTTTCTCCAACCACTTATCTAACTTGTCTGTGTGCGTCGAAAATTCGACTGTATTTTTTAGTCGACTCTCGGCGTAGTCAGCTCCCTAGACTTTGGCTGTTATTTATTTATGAGTGGTTTGTTGATGTTCTGAACTTTGAATGTACCAATCAGTGATGATATATAATATGTGATTTGCCTGTTCTGAGTGATTTGTTAGTGAGTGTTCTGACCTCGTGCCAGTTACACACATCAGAACTTCTTAGTGCATTTGTAAATAGAAACTTGTTTTGGATCAGCAATGATAAAAATTTGGTCTTCTCCAGTAATTCAGAACAGACCATTGGAGCTAAACTGAAACCTCCTTGATAAATTTGTGAGCAACTCCAAAGAATTGTGAAACCACATGACTGTCCGTGGAGGCGTTCGAGCCCCAATGGTCTGTGACTCTTGACAATTTAGATCTCTTCATTGTCAAACCAAAACTAAGATCATCTGGAACCAAATCTCTTCAGTTTGCAGGAACAAGCTCGCAAAAGGACGCTTTCTTTTAGCTGATTTATTATGGGTGCTGTGTTACGGCTCTGTCGCTGTGTCTAATCCAGTGTTGAAGCATGACATCTCCTCATTGCCTTGGCAAATAAAGTATTCTTTGGTATCTGCAATGACAACAAGTTCACTGTTGCTCTTCTTCTACTACCTTAAGAACACATGCCAGGGAAGGATTCAGATTTTTTTTTTCTTCTTTTAGGCAAAAGGATTCAGAATCCTCTGCGTGCACATGGAACGCAAAATTCCCAGAAGTAAACTGGAGACCCCTCTGAATTGAATCTCAACACCGGATTCCACATGACCGTCGAACATCGACGTCGAGGCGCCCCCGCACTGCTGAACCATGAACACCATTTTTATTCAGAAATGCTGACCGGCAGACAGGTCTAGGCCACTGAAACAATTCAGAGCATGAGACACGTTGATCAAACGTCATTTTCCTGCTTCACCCTGCTTTTCTTCAGACTTTGATCCCTCAGACTAGTGCTGGATTCAGAAACTTCTGCCTCCTCCTCAAGCTAAACTGAACAAATAAATTCGTGAGCTACTCCAAAGAATTGTGAAACGGCGTGGGTGTTGATGTCGAGGCGATCGAGCATTCCTTCTTTACACTGAAACTCTGTCCGGCAGGCAAATCCAACAATTTAGAGCACGAGACACGTTAATCAAACACCGGCCAGATGCAGTTCAGGGACCAGGTATTCGAGTCCCTGTCAAACCAAAACCAAGATCACCGGAAATTTTTGAAATGGAAAATCTTCAGTTTGCAGGAACAAGCTTGGTACACGTAATGTTTGTTAATGGTCTGACCTTTCGCCAGGTAAATGTTTCTATTAGAAGTATTTTATCTGATTTGCACGACAATATGTTCGATTTCATTTAGCTGATTTATGGGTGCTGTGTTAGTGCTCCGTCGCTGTGCTTATAACTAATTAGCATGACATCTCATTGCCTTGGCAAGTAAAGTACTCCATTTTTTTGTAGCAGCAATGACAACAAGTTCACTGTTGCTCTTCTTCTACTACCTTCAGAGCAGATATAATGGAAGGATTCAGAATCTTTCCTTTTAGGCAAAAGGTCTGCACGCAAAATTCCCAAAACTAAACTGGACACCCATCTAAAATGAATCTCAACACAGGATTCCACATGACTGTCGAACATCGACGTCGAGGCGCCCCCACACTGCTGAATCATGAACGAGCACCATCTTAATTCAGAAATGCTGACCGGCAGACGGGTCCGGGCCACGGAAACAATTCAGAGCATGAGACACGTTGATCAAACATCGCCCAGATAAAAATTCAGTCCACGTTGTGTCCATGCCCCTGTCAGCACTGAATGCCTGACAGAGCATGAATCCGCATGAACGTCGTCTAGGAAGAACCACAACCAACGCAGGTGTCAGTTTGAATCCACATGACCCTCCACGTCGAAGGCGCGCCACACGGCTCGATCATGGACGCCATCCTTATTCAGGAATGCTGCCCGGCAGACGGGTCTGAACCACAGAAACAGTTCATGGCATGAGCAAACACGTCGATCAAACACCGTCCAAATAAAATTCAGTCACGTTATATTCAGGTCCACACCAATGCAGAATGCCCGACGGAGACTGCCTGCAAGTTGCACCCCAAAACCAACCCCCAAAGGCTGGGACTACATCACGGCCACCAACACCGTTGTCGTTGTCATTCCACCTGTTGAGGATATAGACCTTAGAGTCACCCGCCAGAAAGGGCCGGGTTACTTATAATGGTCATCGCCAGAAGCCCGACGACAAGCGTGAAGACGGTGGGCCAGAGATGGGCTTAAGACTCGAAGATGGCTTAAGGCCCGTAGTTACAATTATCATTATGGTAGAACTTGTAGTATAAGGCAAGAATAGTTGAGAGTCCGAGCCGGTCACTCTTATGAGCCGGCCGGGACTTTGAGAGCTGCTGGGCGTCAGCCTCCCTATATAAAGGGACGACCCGGCAGCGGTTTAGGGACAAGAAAGATCTCATCGAGAACCAGGCATAGCAGTTAAGCTCCCTGGTCATCGAAACCCTAATCAATACCACCTCAACTGGACGTAGGCTTTTACCTTTACCGTAAGGGGCCGAACCAGTATAAACCCTCGTGTTCCTTGTCCCGTTAACCCCTTCAAGCTTCCTAGCGGCGATGGCTCCACGACTAAGTCCTAGCTTGAGGACATCTGCCGTGACAATTCCACGACAGTTGGCGCCCACCGTGGGGCTGGCGCACGGTGGATTTGAGTTCTTGAAAGGCAGCTTCGAATGGCTCAAGGGATACGCTATGGGCCGGATGACCAAGAGTCGTCGCGGCAAGCTCTACATCGATGATGCAGACTGGGGCCCCGACGCCGGCTCAATTGAGTACGGATACCGGGTCCCCTTCGGAGGAATTCATGTGTTCATCGGCAAGATTGGTGAGCCGGGCCCTGAGCCGGATCTCTGCGCCGATCTCATCGAGACGACTCAGCGCGCACGACCCGCCCGGGCCCAGCCTGCCTTGAAGCGTGCTTTCGTGGGATGTATCCATGGAGGGCTTTCTCATGGATCTGGATCTGGTGATGAGGCGGCCGCCGGCTCTGACGGCGAGTCGTCTACCGGTGAGTCAAACTCGTTGTATCAACTTCAAGATGGCAGGCTCATGGGTTATTCCGATGGTGACAGTATTCCGGATCCGTTTGAGCCGTCGAGCCGGGTTGGAATCTTCATGGCCGGTGCGCAGCCTGTTCAGAACCCTGCTGCTGGGGCAGGAAACCCGGTGCCTTCGCCGGCTCAGGTGCTGATGGATCTCACGGACAAGATGACGGCCCTGTTAACCGCCACGATTGACCCGGCGGATCAAGCCCAGCATGACGCGGAGGTGGCACAGTTAAAGTTAGACCTAGCGAAAGCCAAGGAGGATCTAGCAGCGGAAGGGATCAGGATGGCAGCGGAGAGGGCGGCTCTCGACGCCCAGACTCAGTTGATTCAGGCGCAGTCCTTCCAGCTCACGATGGATCAGAACGCGTCCAATGAGGTCATGAGAAGGAGGCATCAAAAGTCCCAATCTCGACTCCCTCCGGTTTACGATCCTCGGAACCTCTTCAACACGCCGGGTGCAGGGACTAGTAACCCGCCGGGAGTCGTAGTGCCCGGGTCTGGGACCCCTGTTATGGGGCCTCCCCGGGTGAACCCTGCCCCGCCTCAATATGTGCCAATACCACCGGGTCATTATGCTAACCCGCTGGAAAACATGGTCGCCGCAGCAGCACGGCTGGCGGCTCTCCCAATTGATGGCGACTCTCCAACGGCTGTGGAAACCCGCCGGGTCAGGGAACTCAGACAGCACTGGCGCGGCAAGAGGCATACTCTTACAGCCGGGATAGGATCCACTCGACCCCTCGTCCAGGCCGGAGCCCGAGTTACAGCAGACACATGGTTTCAGCGACCGGCTCAAGTAACGTCCGACGCCATGACCCGCCCCCTGGCCATGGCCCGGTTCATAACGGAGCCTTTCACGCAGCGGACCAAGACAGAGCGCGGCAAGAGGCGGAGCAGGTGCCTCAGTTGACGGCTTACCAGACTCCCCCGGCTTATCCGACGACTTCCGTCGACGTGGGTATCCCTACCAGGACTGGAGGTGTCCCTTGTTTAGTACCAGCTATCCGCAACGAGCGTCTACCCAAGGACTTCAAAGGCCCTAGAAAGGTGCCTAATTACACAGTTGACTTACAACCCGCAGCCTGGATCGAGAGTTACGAGATGGCCATGGAACTGCTGGAAGTCAGTGAAGCAGCAATGGCCAAGTACTTCACCATGATGTTAGATAGGACTGCCCGCACTTGGTTGAAGGGGCTACCACCGAATTCCATCGGGTCTTGGGCTGAGCTGAAGGCCCGGTTCATCCAAAACTTCAAGGATACTTGTAGGCAGTCTATGTCAATTGTGGATTTGACTAACTGTAAGCAGCAGGAGGGTGAGTCTATGACACATTGGGTTCGCCGGGTTAAGGAAATAATACATTCATCTGATAAGATGGATGCCGGCTCTGCAGTCTTAATGTTGGAACAGAATTGTCGCTTCGTGCCCCTGAAGATGAAACTCGGGCGGCTTAAGCGCGACTGCAATGATATGGGTACACTGATGGCGGCTCTCGTCAAGTACGCGGATTCTGATGGTACCAAGGACCCCGCTTCAGATGATGAAAGGACAGGGAAGGAAAAGAAGAACGGCAATGGCAAGAGTCATCAGCATAACTCGGGGAACCAAGGAGGTGGCAAGCGCAAGGCCGATGGCAGCCTAGAGTTCGTGGCCAACGCCAGTTCACAGGGTAATAGCCAGAGACGCAAGGGGAGGCCCCCTCCCCGAGGCAGCGGGTCAGGCCCGACGCTGGAGCAACTGTTAAATGAGCCTTGTCCAAGGCATGGCTCTAGAGAGAAGCCAGCAACTCATCTATGGAAGGACTGTGCAATCATGAAGGCCTTTAAGAATTCCAACACCTTTAACGGCAACAATGGCCCGGGCGGTGGCTCAGGCGCTGGCGGTTTTCATGGGCTGGGCGGCGGCTCAAGTTCTAATCCGCAGAACGGTCAAGGGGGCTTTAATCAGCAGTCTGGCCAAGGTCGTCAACAGCAGCAGGGGGTTATCAGACCAATCCAAAGCAGCTTAACGGTGGCCAGTATCATGTGTTTACCACCAGTCTGTGTAAGCGAGATCAGAAGCTTCATAAGAGGGCTGTAAATGCTGTTGAGCCGGCGGTTCCACGTTATTTAAGATGGTCTGAACAGCCTGTCGTGTGGAGCAGGGAGGATCACCCTCCCCGGGTTGACAACCCGGGTCATTTGGCCTTGGTGGTGGCTCCTCAAGTGGGAGGATATAAGTTCACTAAGGTGCTTATGGATGGAGGCAGCAGTATTAACATCCTCTATTATGAGACTTTCCGTCGTATGGGGTTAATTGATAAGGACCTCCGCCAGTCAAACACTGTTTTCCACGGAGTGGTGCCTGGTAAATCGGCTTATCCAGTTGGCAAATTTGAGTTGGAAGTGGCTTTCGGCGACGAATACAACTACAGGGTGGAAAAATTGACCTTTGAGGTGGTCAAGATAAGAAGTCCGTATCATGCCATATTTGGGCGGCCGGCTTACGCCAAGTTCATGGCACGGCCGTGTTACGTGTACTTACAGCTCAAGATGCCGGGTCACAATGGGACCATTACGGTTCACGGCAGCCGGAAGGTGGCTTTGGAATGTGAGGAAGGCGATGCAGCTTATGCAGAATCTGTTTGCGCAACAAAGGAGTTGAAGTTTTATAAAGACAACGTTGACCCAACAGATATGACCTCTCTGAAGAAACCAACTACGGAGCATGAGCCGGCCATGAAATTTAAGTCGGCTGATGAGACTAAACTTGTTGATTTCGTTCCAGGAGATTCATCTCAGCAGTTTAGCATCAGTGCCAATCTGGATCCAAAATAGGAAAGCGCGCTCATCGAGTTCATCCGTGAGAACAGGGACATTTTTGCATGGAAGCCGTCTGACATGCTAGGTGTACCTAGAGAACTCGCTGAGCACACTCTCAATGTTGATCCGAAATTTAAGCCAGTCAGGCAATTCCTTCGGCGGTTTAATGAAGAAAGGCGGAAAGCCATTGGAGAAGAGGTGGCCCGGCTCTTGGCGGCCGGGTTTATTGTTGAAGTCTTTCACCCAGAGTGGTTAGCTAACCCGGTGCTCGTACTCAAGAAGAACGGCACCTGGCGGATGTGTGTGGACTACACGGACTTAAACAAGGCGTGTCCGGCTGATCCTTTTGCCCTTCCCCGTATTGATCAAATTATTGATGCTACGGCAGGTTGTGCGCGCTTAAGTTTCTTGGATGTTTATTCCGGGTATCATCAGATTAAAATGACAGTTAAGGACCAGGAGAAGACGGCATTCATCACTCCCTTTGGAGCCTTCTGCTATGTGTCTATGCCCTTTGGACTCAAGTGTGCACAGGCGACTTATCATCGTTGTGTGCAGAACTGTCTTCATAACCAGATTGGGCGCAATGTTCATACTTATGTGGATGATATTGTGGTTAAGTCCATAAAGGAGGAAACCCTGATAGATGATTTAAGGGAAACCTTTGATAATCTCCGGGTTTACAAGATGATGCTTAACCCGGCCAAGTGTGTTTTTGGTGTTCCTGCAGGCAAGCTCTTGGGTTTCTTGGTTTCTGACAGAGGCATTGAAGCTAACCCGGAGAAGATCAAGGCCATCACCTCCCTGGCTAAGCCGGCGTGTATAAATGACGTTCAGCACTTGGCGGGTCGCATCGCTGCTTTGAGCCGGTTTATAAGCCGTTTGGGTGAGAAGGCCATGCCATTATATCAGTTGATGAAGAAAACTGATAACTTTGTCTGGAATGATGCAGCCAATACCGCTTTTGAGGATTTGAAGAAACAGCTGGCAGAGCCACCGGTCCTTGCTGCTCCGGTTGATAAGGAGCCCTTATTACTGTATGTGGCGGCGAACACACGAGCCGTCAGTGTGGCTGTGGTGGTGGAGCGCAAGGAAGAGGGTAAGGAGCATCCGGTTCAGCGGCCGGTTTATTATGTCAGTGAAGTGCTTATTGAATCCAAGCAGCGGTATCCGCATTGGCAGAATCTTGTTTATGGTGTGTTCATGGCAAGCCGGAAGCTTAAGCATTATTTCCAGGGTCACCCCATCACTGTGGTCAGTTCTGCCCCCCTTGGGGATATCATTCAAAACAGAGAGGCTACAGGGAGAGTGGCTAAGTGGGCTATAGATCTCGGACCTCATGGTCTGAAATATGTGCCACGCACTGCTGTTAAGTCTCAGGCTTTGGTGGATTTCATCAATGATTGGACAGAGCTACAAGTGCCCGAACAAAAACCGGATAACACTTATTGGACTATTCACTTCGATGGGTCCAGGCAATTGGAGGGCTCGGGGGCTGGAGTTGTATTGGCTTCCCCTAAAGGTGACAAGTTCCATTATGTGATACAATTGATGTTTCCTTGCACTAACAATGCGGCTGAGTATGAGGCCTTGCTCCACGGTCTTCGGATGGCTAAGGAGATGAATTTGAGCCGAGTAAGGTGCTTCGGCGATTCAGATTTGGTGGCTCAACAGGTATCAAGAAAGTGGGACTCCAAGGACCCTCTCATGGCGGCTTATCGCCGTGAGGTTGATGCCATTGCTGGACACTTTCAGGGTTATCAAGTAGAACACATTGATCGCAGGAAGAACGAGGCGGCTGATGCTTTAAGCCGGCTCGGCTCTCAGCGAAAGCCGGTGCCGCCTAATACTTTCCTGGACATCTTGCATAATCCTTCTGTTAAGTTGCCTACAGAGGAAGACTTGGCTGTCCCTGACCCGGAAGCACGACTGGTGGCGGCTCTCCACATCATCCCAGACTAGACATTGCCCTATCTGGCTTACATGACCCGGGGAGATTTGCCTGAGGATGAAACTTTGGCCAGACAAATAACCCGGCGGTCTAAGTCAATGATTGTTATCAATGGTGAGTTGCATCGCCGCAGTGTTACGGGAGCGTTCCAGCGTTGTGTCTCCCCTGCGGAAGGTCAAGAGATCTTGCGGGAGATTCATGAGGGGGATTGTGGTCATCACGCCGGCTCAAAGTCTCTGGTGGCCAAGGCTTTTCGTCATGGCTTTTATTGGCTGACGGCTCATGCTGATGCAGAGGACTTGGTCAGTAAATGTGATGGTTGCCAAAGGTTCTCGCGACGGGCTCATGTGCCGGCTCAGGAGCTGAGGATGATCCCAATTACTTGGCCCTTTGCGGTCTGGGGGCTTGATATGGTTGGGCCTTTTAAAAGGTCCAAGGATAAGAAGACCCACCTCTTGGTGGCAGTTGACAAGTTCACAAAGTGGGTTGAAGCAGAGCCAGTTAGTAAGTGTGATGTAGCCACGACGGTTCAGTTTATGAAAAAGGTGATCTTTCGTTTTGGCTTTCCACACAGCATTATAACTGACAACGGCACCAATTTATCTAAGGGTGCTATGGAGGAGTTTTGTCAACGAGAGCATATCCGACTTGATGTTTCATCGGTGGCTCATCCTCAATCCAATGGTCAAGCTGAGAGAGCTAATCAGGAGATTTTGAAAGGCATCAAGCCCCGGCTTTTGGTCCCTTTGCAACGGACGCCGGGTTGTTGGGTGGAGGAGTTACCCTCCGTGTGGTGGAGCATCAACACTACTCCTAACAGGTCTACAGGTTTTACGCCTTTCTTCATGGTTTATGGAGCGGAAGCAGTCCTCCCCAGTGACATCCGTCATGACTCGCCTCGAGTGGCGGCTTATGTTGAGGTGGACAATGAACAGGCGCGCCAAGATGCTCTTGACTTGTTGGACGAGCAGCGTGATGTGGCAACAGCTCGCTCAGCAATTTACCAACAGGACCTGCGCCGTTATCATAGTCGCCGGGTTAAATCCCGGGTCTTCCAGGGAGGCGATCTGGTGCTCCGGCTCATCCAAGATCAAACAGATGCGCATAAGCTATCCTCACCTTGGGAAGGGCCCTTTGTGGTCAGCAAGAATTTGCACAACGGGTCATATTACCTCATTGACATTCGGGAGCACAAAGATTCACGTAAGTCGGAGGAGGAGACTCGTCGGCCGTGGAACATAGCTCAGCTTCAGCCTTACTACACTTGAGCCACCGGCTCTCATAATGTACATATTTCCCTAAGCCATGTATATATTATGATAAGCAATAAAGCAGGACCTCTGTCCTTTTTTCTCCTCCAAAGATAAATGTGTTGTTTTCATTACAAGACCATGTGATAACTTGAAGGAGGATCCGGCTTATGATCGTATTCGAATCTAGCCATGCAAAATATAGTCACTTGGGGGCTTCTTGTTCAAACATAGGTCGTATTCGAACCAAAGAGAACATAGCTGTCGATACCCATTTGATTGGCAAAGTGCCGAGCTCATTAGGGAGTTTTTCTTTGATCATATTTGAATCATAGTTTAACCCCTTTGGGAACCGACGCGGATCGTATCCGAATCAGCGTCGTTAAACAATTCTTAAGTCATTTGGGGGCTTCCTGTTCAAACATGGGTCGTATTCGAACCAAAGAGAACATAGCTGTCGGTACCCTCTTGATTGGCATCGCCACACCCACTGGGGGCTATATGATCGTATTCGAATCTTAGCGTAATCCCTTTGGGACGGGTCTCTGGTCGTATTCGAACCGGAAGCCTCTAAGTTTTTCTGATTTATAGCAAGTTCTTCTGGTTATTTCAAGTATGCACGGCGGGTCTCACCCTGCCGACTTCAAGCTTTGATCTACAGTACTAGCTGAATACAATCGGTGTTCTTAAGACTGGTAAACCGGAGTTGAGGTACCAACCTTATTACCCGGGTTATATAAAGTCGGTAGTGTGTTTGCAGGCCGGTAAGTGTGTTATTACGGGAATGTCAAATACATGATTGAGGACCAGTCTTTTTTGATTCATCTTCCGGGTTATATGTCTAAGCCTACGATTCTCAGTGCGGTAAGCCGCCTAGGGACTTGTGATTTGTCCTTCTATGCAGGATAGTAAAGGCGATTATTTGAGACTAAGGAAAATGAATGACCCGGGGAAATATAAAGGAGACAATTTCAATGGACTTCAGCATTCAATACGTGCACGATGGCACGGCAAGGTTAAAGTGTTGATCCTACTCTATTACAAGACTCATCGATTCCAAAAGGGTGAAGCATTGTTTGATAAGCCGCCTACAGAGTTACGATGCCTGCTGGGTTGAAGTCTCCGGCTCATCTCTCTCCTCTCCTCCGGCTCTTCCCAAGACCTGGAACGTTGACGACTTCCAGTCAATGCCGCTCAGCGCTTCAAATTGAGCCTCTTCGTCAATTAACCCGGCCGGGTCAATCTCCGGGGCAAAAGTGTGCCTACGAGCCGGCGGGACTAAGCTGATAGCTTCATAATGTGGAGTGGGGATCCTCTGATTTTCTGTGTTGTAACCCGGCTGATACTTGGTTAGGTCTGTGTCGTTGCCAATGAGGGTGGCCACCGGGCGTACGGCCTTCACGCAGGCTGCAAAGTCCCTTTGGTCGAAGGGGGTGCCGTCTTCCTTCAAACTAGGGTAGCCCAGAGCGATGTCCGCCGGGTCTAGTTCTGGAAGGAACGCCTTCGCCCGGCTTAGAGCAGCTATGGCTCCGGATCTTGCAGAGGCCCGTCGCAGCTCTTGCATACGTTGAGGAAGAACGGCGAGCCGGCGAAGGACTTCCGCCAGGTGAGTCGGCACCTCATTGGATAGGGCCACCACAGCCAAGGCGCGCTATGACCCGGTGTAGAGTTGCTCCACCAGGGTGTACACGGCCTTCAGCTTGGTTACCACGCTTTGATTGAGGTTGGCGCTTCTGGGACCTGTGTAACAGAGTAAGATGAGCCGCCGGCAATGATGGATTATGAGACATTAAAATTTTAAACTGGATAAAAGCCGGCGGGTGACTTACCGAAGATTGCAGCAACCATCTGGGACACTTGGCGCTGTAAGCCGGAGAGTTCGGCCGTCTTCTCTGACAGGGCCTTCTCCGCCTGTTCGGCCTGGTTCACCAGAGTGGCCTTCTCTTCGGCCCAGGCTTTCCGTTCAGCATCAAATTCCGTCTTCAGCTTTTTTTGAGCAGCAATACTGGACACGAATTTAGCATTGGCCTTCCGGGTCTCAATTTCTTGTGTCTTCAGCCGGGTCTTCAGATCGGAGATGTCAGCTTCGAATTTCTTGCAAGCAGCCTGCATAATTTCCGGTTATAGGATGAACAGTTATTATACAATTTTCAAAGTCCCAAGCACTTTACAAGCAAAGACACTTGGCACTTGGGGGCTAATGCATATTGAACGTTTCTATCTACAATTGGCCGGTTCAAGTGTTTAACCCAGAACTCAAGTCTACAAGATATTCTATCATAAGTCGTAGACTTGGGGGCTAGAGCATGGTAAGAATAACAAGATAACTATGCAGTAAGCAAGGAGAAAGAAGAGCAGTACCTCAGACTTCTGCTGAATCTCGTTCACCATGCTGATTTCTACATCCCGGCTCTTGTGCACTTGACTGACGTAGCCGGAGACGATCTCTCCGAGGTTCAGGTTGGCGTAGTCGGTGAGGTCCAGATTAACCCGGCGGTGCTGAAGCAACTCCTCCTTGGCGGAGCACTTAGCCAATGCAGTAGGTCTTCCCGGCTCAACAAACTCCGTCCGGGTAATTACCACGTCCGGGTCGTTGACCGGCGGAGCCGAACTGGAAGTCTCCGGGTTAGCAGAAGTTTCTGCAGTTGCCTTGTCGGTTGGAGCGGTAGCTTCGGGGGCGGAGGCAGCTGGCGGTTCTTGAGCCGCTACCTCCGGTTCAGGCAAATCCGGCTCTTCGGCCGGCTTGGTCTTCTTCGCCCTCTTGGTGAGCTTTGCCTGAGCACTGAAAGGACAACAAAGGTTAGTACAAAAAGTATGAGTAAAGATCAGAACAACAAGAGATGATTGTCATTACCCGGGTACGGTCTTGAAAGCCGGAAGATTCGACTGCATCGAGTCACGAGAGGAAGGAGATGTTTCCTGATAATTTGAGTCAGAAGAATTGAGCGGTTGACGCATAACACCCGCCAAAGGATGAAAAGGGTACAAGTTGGAGATAACCTCAGTTCGGCGTTTCCTCGATGCGTCAGGTAACCCGTAGGAGAGGTCAGTGTCCTTGTTGGTCCGGGTGTGCCGCCGGCTCTCATGAACCTGTCGCTTCAAAATAAATTGAGGATCTTGATAAGCTAAAGGATGGGAAAAGCTTACTTTCCGGGTTACCCTTCGGACTTTCAGCCTTGGCAAGGGCTCCGAGTCGGAGGAAAGTATTGTTACCTCTTCAACCACCGGGTTACTGGCTCCGGTGTCATCCTGTTGATGAACAGTATTGATAAGGCGGACAGAAATAAACAACAAATATAACAAGAGCTTACAGGTTTAGGAGTTACCTCAGACTCGGAGCTGTCACTTAGCTGCAACAGCTCCGAAGCAGTAGGCCTACTTCCCTTCTTGCGGGGAGCGGCTCTCTTGGCAGCTTTCTTCGCCTTCCTGGCCTTCTTGGCCGCCTCATGGTCATATTTGACCTTCCAGAATTTGTCATTAGCCTGAAAAGTACAATGATGATTTCTTAAATATTCAGATGATGGTTATCTACAGAAGAAGATAAGTTGTTCAGATCAGCAGCTTACCGCTGGGGCTGGGTTGGTCTTGCAGAAGGGGGCTAGCCTGGTCCTCCCGCAGTCTGCCAAGCTCTCGTTCAAAAGAGCCTTGGTCATGTCCTCGGCAACGTCTTCAGGAAGATCGTTGCGGCTGTGTCTCAGGGGATCATCCTTTCGGCCCGTGTACTCACACATTAAGCCGGGGCGGCGGCTCAATGGGATCACCCGCCAGGAGATCCAGACTCGGACCAGATCGATTCCATTGAGACCATTGCCCAGGAGAGCCTTAATCTTGTTGATAGTGGGGAGCAGAGGTTGGCGCTCCGCTTGAGTCAGCTTGTCTGACAGAGGGTGTGTTGGCTTCCAGACGTGAAGGGCGAAAGCCGGGCAGCAGGCTCTCGTCAGCCGGCGACGAGTCTTGGCAATAGAACCACGTCTGGTTCCAGTCCTTTGGGTGACTCGGTGGCTCGGCGTAAGGGAAAAGACAGTCTCTCCGTCGCTGAATGGAGATTCCGCCAAGTTCCAAACTTGGCCCGTTGGCGCACTCGTTCTGCCGGTTCAGGTAGAAGAGCTCTCTGAAGAGTAGCAGGCTGGGCTCTTCTCCAAGATAAACCTCGCAGAACACTTGGAAATTGCATATGTCGGACACCGAGTTGGGACCTATATCTTGTGGCCGCAGGTCAAAGAAATTCAATACATCCCTGAAGAACTTTGAGCCGGGTGGTGCGAAGCCCCGGCTCATGTGATCCGCAAAAATGATTACCTCCCCGTCCTTTGGCTGTGGTCTCTCTTCTGATGGATCGGGGGCACGGTAGGACAGGACGTCCTTCTTGGGCAGATAACCCGACTTCACAAAGTCCGCTAGGGTCTCGTCGGTGACATTGGACCTCATCCAATTGCAAGTGATGGGAGCTTTGGGAGCTTTGGGAGGCATGGTGAAAGACGGAAGCCTATGATGAAAGGAAACGTCCGGTTTAATTATAAGCCGGAGGAAATTTACAGTTTAAAATGGCTACTAATGATATATGCCTAAGTGCATCGGGTTATCTAAGCCGCTGGTGTGCTTGAGAGTAATTTAAATCGTCTACAACCTTGTGGTAGGTGAGCCGGAAAGTTTTACGGCGCGTGGCTTCCTTTGAGCTGGAAGGTTCTACGGCGCGTGGTTTCTTTAAACCGGAAATATAAACCGCCATAATTCAACGAGTGCAGTTTTTTACTAAGTATGGTGAAAACAAGTTTCACAGATCGCAGTGAAAATTTCGGATCAAAATGGTCGACTAAAGGGAAAAATTTCTAGACATAAAGCAGACACAGGAGAAGTTCGCAGGTTCAAACAGGGATTCTATGCAGTAAAAGAGATCTATTTTCATTTGAAATGGGTGCCAAACAAGTTACCGCAGCAGGTTTATATAGGTCTAAAGATCTAGCAGGGTAGTAAAAATGAAAACTACCAAGGGGTCGTGGGCGATGGTGAAGAACACGGACGAACAGGACGAACTCTACTGCAGATCTGTTTCACGGGGCCGCAAGAACTTACAGGGGCTGGCGAGCCGCGGAGGTCGTCGCGTTTCTCTGGTCAAATCAGGGTGATGCAGCGGCCGGAGTTGGTGAAGACAAGAAGACCCGCGGCGGCGGCGGCAGCAGAGCTCGAGCAGGGGAGCAGTGGCGCGAGGAAGAAGAGAGGAGTGGCTGAAGGCCCGTCGGGCCGGACTATTTATAAGGGCGAGCTCATAAGTGGGCGCGAGAAACGAGGAGACCACGGCGTGGTTATCTCCCCACGAAACGCCTCGATTTTCGGGATGGCAGTAGAGATAAGATCCGTTGCGGATATGGTGGAGTAAAAAATGGGTGTAATGGAAAATGACGTCACGGCGGATTACCCGGAGTCCGGAGGATGACGTCACGCCGGGTTATGGCCTTCACACAATTGTAAGCCGGAGATTTTCTGTCGAAAGGATTGAAGATTGACATGAGCCGGCTCACATGAATCTGGGGCCTAATGTTGAGGATATAGACCTTAGAGTCACCCGCCAGAAGGGGCCGGGTTACTTATAATGGTCATCGCCAGAAGCCCGACGACAAGCGTGAAGACGGTGGGCCAGAGATGGGCTTAAGACCCGGAGATGGCTTAAGGCCCGTAGTTACAATTATCATTATGGTAGAACTTGTAGTATAAGGCAAGAATAGTTGAGAGTCCGAGCCGGACACTCTTATGAGCCGGCCGGGACTCTGAGAGCTGCTGGGCGTCAGCCTCCCTATATAAAGGGACGACCCGGCAGCGGTTTAGGGACAAGAAAGATCTCATCGAGAACCAGGCATAGCAGTTAAGCTCCCTGGTCATCGAAACCCTAATCAATACCACCTCAACTGGACGTAGGCTTTTACCTTCACCGTAAGGGTCCGAACCAGTATAAACCCTCGTGTTCCTTGTCCCGTTAACCCCTTCAAGCTTCCTAGCGGCGATGGCTCCACGACTAAGTCCTAGCTTGAGGACATCTGCCGTGACAATTCCACGACACCACCTTTTTTCTTGCTCGTTCTTGTGCTGAACTTGTATCAGTTGCATTTATTCAGAACATTCTACACTGGATACCCGTCGAAAAGATGCATGATTCCACATGGCTGTCGAGACGCCATCTTTATTGGGAAAGAGCCTGCCAACAGATAAGTCTCGACCACTCAAAATTCACACAAAGTTCAAAAAAAATTCACACCAGAGACTCCTTCATCAAACACCAGCCAAATGCAATTCAGGTCCCTTTCAATGCTTGAATTCCAGACACAGGCTGGTCTAAAACCAAGGGCAAAACCAACCCCCAAAAACGCAATGTCAAGATCTTCAATCTGCAACACCAGGCTCACAACAGACTCATTCTAGAGTATTAGAGTACTCGTAGCCGATTTGCACAGTCTGTTCAGATCTCATCGCTTGTTGTTTAGCTGATGAATGAGCTCTTTTGCTAGTGATATGTGGCTGCGTGAAATAGGAGTAGATCAATTACATATCAATGTCAGCGTTTACAGTTGATTAGCATGGCATCTGCTCATTGCATTGCAAACCTATTTAAGTGTCTGTATAAGGGCAAGTTCACTGGTTCCTGTTGCTCTTCTTCCACTACTTTCAGAACAGACATCATGGCTGGATTCCTGGTGAATGAACAAGCCCTATCAGAACTAAAATGAATCTCAACACTTGAGAGCATCTCCAATAGAAGACGCAAATTTGGAGATGTAAAAATTTACATCTCCAAAAAGTGCCTTTTGCATCTCCAAAAAAGGGCCAACTCCAAAAGATGAAGCAAAACGGAGATGTAAAAGTGCAACTCCAATAGGTGATGCAAATCGGAGATGTAAAAACTAGTTGGCGGCGGCCGAATCGGCGCGGTGGCAGTGTGGACAGCGGTGGCGCGGCGCGATGCAGGGCGGCGGCGGAGGAGCATCGAAGGGGCGGCGGGGGTGGCGAATCGGTGTGGCGGTGGCGTGAATCGGGGTGGTGGAGCAGCAACGATTCGAGGAGGACGAACGGCGTAGGGACAACGGCGGTGGAGGAGGGCCTCTTTGGCCGGAGGAGGGAGCCAGGCCCGCCGGCGGCAGCCAATCGCCCGTCGTAGCCGCGTCCGGCTTCAAAATTTTGGCCGGCCGAGGTTGGTTCGCCGCCAGGTTGCGCCCCCGCGCCATCTGCCGATCCACGCCTCCACCACGTGGCTTGGCGGCCCACTGCTTCTTCGTAGGCAGCTCCGGCGCGACGACAACTAGCTGAGGTGGGGCAAATCCGGGGCAGCGGCATGGAGGCGGAGGCCAAATTGGGGACCGTGGTCGCACCGACGGCGGCCGCGGCGAGGTGGGTCAGACCAGCGGCTGGCGGGCGGCGCGGCGAGGTCATAGGCGTCGGCCATGGCGGCGGCCGGCCATCGGGCGGACGGGCGGTGGTCGCGTGGAAGAAATGAAGGCAGTTGGGCGGTTGGCGCGTGAGCGCCGTTTTTACATCTCATGTAGGTGGAGATGCATATTTGCACCACGAGGTGTTGTATTTTACATCTACGGGAGGCGGAGATATTTTTTCTTTGCATCTATATCATATGTTGGAGAGGGGTTTTTGGGCCTCAGAGATGCAAAGTTAATTATTTTTATATCTACATCACTTATTGAAGACGCTCTGATACCCACGAAAAAAGAACATGAATCTACACGACCGTCCAAGTCGAGGCTCCGCGCAAACGTGAACAATGAACAACGTCTTTATTCACATGGGTAAAAGATGTTCTGACATTTTGTCAGTTGCATATTAGCATATCAGATACTGTGCTCATAACTGATTAGCGCAGAGCAGTTTTTTTTGGTAACTAAAAACTTCTACCTGCAAATAACATGGAAAATTTTACCAGGTGGATATTCTGCTATAACTAAATTGGACACCTTTCTGAATTGATACCCAAATTGGTAAATTTGTGAACATTGCCCTCCAAAGAAGTATGAATCCACGTGACCGTCGAGGCTGTGCAGTTCCTGAGTCCTGAACAATATCTTCACTCACACACAAAAAAAAAGTCCGGCTGATCATTCAACAAATCATCAAACACGGCCTAAACCCTACAGTGAATGATTGGTCCGAAACCTAAGCCAACCTCAGTACTGCCAAGATCTAAAAAAAATGAAATATAAGATAGTCATGCATTAGAGTATTTGTAGCTGATTTGCACACGTAATACTGATTCTGAGCGGTTAGTTAATGTTCGTCTTCGGAACTTGCGTCAGATAAATATATCTATACTAGTGTCCCTCAAAAATATCTACATTGACCCTAAAAAACATATTTATATTAGAGTACTTGCAGCTGATTTGCACGATCTGTTCAGATCTCATCACCTGTTCTTTAGCTCATTTACGGGTGCTTCATTAGTGATCATGCGGGGTTTCAAATCCTTTGATTACGTATTCATGTCAGTGTTTACAGTTTGATTAGCAAAACATCTGCTCATTGCATTGGCAAAGAAAACATCTTCTACCGTATGCAATGACAGGTTCACTGATGCCGCAAGAACTGTGGCTCTGCTTCTTAATATTTTTCGACAAAAGGGTGAATTTTATTGATTCAAAATGAAGCATAAAGCGGATACAAACACAATGCTGCATAGTTAGGATGCACACAGCCCAGCTCTGCTTCTTAACTGGACGCCTTCTAAAGTGAATCTCAGACACCCGATTCCTTGTGACTGTCGCATGTTGTCGATGTCGAATCATGAACGCCATCTTTACTCAGAGATGCTGCACGGCTGATGGGTCTCGACCACACAGCAATTCAGAGCATGAGACACGTTGATCAAACGCCCTCCAAACGAAATTCAGTCACATTTTATTCAGGTCCCTGTCAATACAGAATGCCCGAGGGAGACTGCTTTCAAACCAAAACCAACCCCCAGAAGACCATAGCAGAAATCTTCAATTTGCAGCATCAAGCTTGGAGAAGAGGGAGTATATCACATCCACAAATGGCACACCCATCGTCATCACACATCTTTTGCTCGTTCCTGCCCTGTACTTGTGGTCAGTTGCATCTTCGCAGCCGATTTGCGCCATCAGTGTTCTGACTACACTGTTGCTCTTCTTCCACTACCTTCAGAAGAAATCCTATCACGAATGGATTCAGAACCTTGTGCGTATGCGTGTGCGTGTGCGTGTGCGTGCAGGTGGCACGGAAAATTTCGAAAACTGAACTGGACACCCTTATAAAATGAATCCCAACACCGGATTCCACGTGACTGTCTTAATGCCGATGTCGAGACGCCCCTGGAATACTGAATCATGAACACCATCTTTATTCAGAAATGCTGACCGGCAGACGTGCCTCGGCCACAGAACAATTCAGGGCATGAGACACGTTGATCAAACACCGTCCAAATAAAATTCAGTCGCATTGCGTCCAGGTCCCTGTCAATACTGAATGCCCAAAACCATCCCCCAAAAGAGCATTGCAAGAAGCTCCAACTTGCAACAACAATTCAGAGCAAAGACCTGTAATAAAATGGTTTTATGCGTGAGTGCATGTCAGCCACCAACAGCATGGCACACTTTTTTTTTCCATTCTTTGTTCTCAACTTATACCAGTTGCATGTTCGTAGCTGATTTACACCTGTTGACTTGCCATTGCCTGTTTGTTTAGCTATGATTTCTGTGTGTTTATATAGTGTTATTTCTTTGGGATGTTTATATAGTGTTATGACCACGTGTAGTGTTTTTTTAGCATGTTTGCATGGTCCGCTCACATCTCATCATTAGTATTTTCCTGATTAAGAGCATGTACAACCACAACAAGCAGAATCCGGACTGGGCGTGGATGGTGACCGGTCATCACACAAAAATTCGATTCGACAATTGGATGCCTTATTTTCAATTCATCAAATTCATACAATTACATGCAACGTAAAACTAATCTAAATTTGCGACGGTGACCATCCTTGTTGTTCCTCCCGTGCAGGGCCGTCTCCAGGAGAAAATCAAAATGAGGTCCTAAATTTTTTTAAAATCATATACTTGAATGGCTAATATAACCATGACATACACCCAATTAATTATAGGCTTTTAGGTAGATGATATAAAAGACAAAGACGGACCTTGATTATGAACTTACAAAAATCTTGGATGTGTTATAGCTTGACTATCTTGCCAAAATAATTTGACGTCGCAGAAAAGGATGCATTTTTTCAATAAACTGATGCACATATACAACAAAATTGAAAATAAAATTATATAATTAATCAATGTAGTATTTTCCAGTTCTCGAAAAAAAATAGTACGGAATATTTGCCAAGATGAAGGCTGAAAAATAATAGTAGATCGTTTTTTTCAGCCATTCATTAATCAAGTAATCTTCCATCAGTTGAGTAAGCAGCTCAAATCGATCTCTAATCAATCGCTGGGCCTCTCTTTTTTTAGAGTCATAATCAATCTAATCTAATCAATCGCTGAGTTTTTATTTTCGAGAATCTTCAATCGCTGAGCTAGGGGCCTCGGAGTGAATAGTGTGCGTGCATGTGTACAGGCTTCAAATCAATCGCCACCAGAGGGCAGGTCAGGTGTGGGTTGTGTGCTGGGCTTTTTTCTTTCCCCTGACTTATGACCTGCTGGACTGGGGCCCTGTGCGGTCGGGCAATTTGGCCCCCCTTGTACACGGGCCTGCGCCCGTGTACATGTCTGGCAGCAGGCTGAGCCCCTCGGAGTGAAGGGATGGTCGCCGGCTAGGTAGAATAGGCCTTGGGACATGGACCAGCTCACGGGACTCGAGGCTTCGCTGTCTCCCATGCCTTAATCCTCCTTGTCGGAGCCCGTGGCCTCGATGTCGCTGGTTGATGTGAGATCGATAGTGGACGTGGCCGGGCGGTCCGGCCTGACGGCGTGCTACTCCGCCTCCACGTGCATCCGTGCATGGTGCCTAGCAAGGCGGGCACATGTCGCTTCCACAACGTGCTTGTCGTACCCACGTTGCCGTTACCTCTAGGTCGGAGCCCGAACCCGTTGGGACGGCGCGCCACCAAAGGGGTTGCGCTACCATCCCGGGGTTCAGGTGCCAGACAGACTGTAGCGGGTCCGTTGAGGCAAGGGTACATCGCCTCCCACCACAAGCCACGGCGGATCCAATCACCATTTGCGCAGACGCAATGAATTCCTGTCGGAACCGCTCCGTCTGTGGCCAGGCGCACTCCTCCCGGAGTAGTGGAGAGCCGCACGAACCGCAAGCAACATCGTCCCAATCGACGAATCTAGACCTCTCGGAGTCAGATCCATTGTCTGCCATGCCGGAGATGGCCGAAGTTCGCTGGAAAAGAGTTAGGGCGGAGAGGAGTGGAGTGACTAGGGTTTGGTCCGGAGTGGGGAATGGGATGGTTTATGTGGGGGCGAGTGGACCATAGTGGGCCGGAACTGACGAGACTTGCGCGTTCGGGCGTCCCCATGTCCGCCCCCACGTATGGGTTAGATATAGGGGTTGCCGGTCAGTTTGGGCATTTGAGCTGTGTTTCCGGCGTCTGGTTGGGTAGCAATTTTACGTACCAACAGTGACCGGGTAGGTCACCCGGGTGTTTGGGGCTTCCGGTTGTAGATGCTTTTATGGGTGATGTGGCTGATTGTCACCGTGTCGCAAATCTGAACTTTGAATCCTTGTAAAACAAAACTCTACACTCTGGTGTGTTTCGGGCTTTTGATCTGGTTTGATCTTTCCGATCCACAACTCTTTTCACCGGCGATGGTTACTGCTCCGGTGCGCTGGTCATTTGGGGCCTTAGTACGACGACTTTTGACTGTCTACTACAACAAGGTTTGCCCGGCTCCGGTGATGGAGGGGCGATGACAGCGGCGCGCCTTCGGCTCGCTCCAATACTTGTAGTCGTCGCTAGGTGGTCCATAGATCTGGTTGTAATTTTTATTACCTGTTGTGTTCTCTATACTGCCATGATTGATGAATAGATTGAAAATTTCTCTCGGAAAAAAAAATCCTTGTAAAACGAATCTCTACACTGGATACCCATCGGAAGGATGCATGATTCCAAATGACTGTCGATGTTCAGGCGCCCACAGCGCTGAATCATGAACGCCATCTTTATTCGGAAAAGCTGCCGATAGATTAAGTCTCGCCCACTCAAAATTCACATCAGAGCCCTTCCATACTGAATGCCTGACACAGACTGGTCTCAAACCATAGCTGATTTGTACAGCTCGTTCAGATCGCATCACTCACTTGTTGTTTACCTGATGTATGAGCACTTTGTTAGTGATCTATTGCATATTCAAGTTAGCGTTTATATTTGATTAGCAATACATCTGCCCATTGCATTGCCAAAGCAAACCTTATGTATAGTGTCTGCAACTGCAAGGGAAAGTTTACTGATTCCAGTGGTTCTTCACTTCTTCTTGGACTACTTTCGGAACATATGTCATGGGAGATTTAACAGGGTAGATGTAGGCCTTGTTTGTTTCGGATTCTGTGACCGGATTCAGCTTTGCCAGTGAAGCTGAATCTGAAATCTGAAACAAAGAGCTATTTAAAATCAGCTTTGCCAGTGAAGCTGAATTTGGATTTAGGCCATTTTTAGTGTAATTTCTTGAAGCATCTCAAAGTGTACTTCGGAGGTGAAGCTGATTCTGCGAATCAGCTTTACCAGTGAAGCGAATCCATATATGATTAAAATCTAAGTGAAGCTGAAACAAACAGGGACGTAGAAGCCATGTCAAAGCTAAAGTGGGCACCCCTCTAAAAAAATCAAAACATACACCCTTCTAAAATGAATCGCAACAATGGACACCAATGGTCCATGGAGAAAGAACAAGAATGAACATAACTGTCGACGTCGAACCATGAACACCGACTTTATTCAGAAAACCTACGGGCATATGGGTCTGGACTCAAGCAGGAAGTCCCCCCTCGATTCCGAGGCTGGGTCTCGACCCTCTTGTCAACGGCTTCTTCACGTGTTCTGCTCAACGGGGTTCCTGGTACCCCAATAAAGCTTGGGCATGGTTTGAGGCAGGGGGGCCCTCTCTCCCCTCTCCTCTTTGTGCTTGCCATAGATCCGTTACACCACATCCTTCGGAAGGCCACTGAGCATGCAAAGCTACATCCTGTTGGTGGACAAGCCATGCCTATTAGGGCCTCCCTCTACACGGATGATGCAGCGGTGTTTCTTGCCCCCATTAAGGACGACATCAAGTTCTTTGCTGACACTTTGAAGCGCTTTGGAGAGGTTACCGGATTGATCACAAACTGCAACAAAAGCCTTGTCGCTCCGATCCGGTGTGAAAGCATGGACCTCACTGACATCCTCCAACCTTTTCCGGCCAACCGCTCTTCCTTTCCGATGAAATATATTGGTCTCCCTCTGTCGGTCAAGAGGCTGAAGCGGATCCACTTCCAACCACTTGAGGATAAGATTGCTGCCCAACTTGCCCCTGGGATGGGAAAACATGTTGCTTCACCTGGAAGGGTTGTGTTGGTTAAATCCGTCCTTACTGCCATTGCCATTTACTACATGACGGTGTTGAATCTTCCGGTCGAAGTTTTGAACAAGATTGATGCTCTAAGGCGGGCTTACCTATGGGCGGGGTGCGACAAGGTCAATGGAGGCAAATGCAAGATTAACTGGGATCAAGTGTGCAGATCCAAGCTCCAGGGAGGCCTTCGTATCTTAAATCTGAAAAAGTTTGCCACTGCCCTCCGTATTCGATGGTTGTGGTTTGAATGAGTGGGGCTGGGGAACCCATGTGACAGTGCTGACCGTGACATCTTTGCGGCTGCTACCAAAGTGGAGATTGGTGATGGCCTCCGTGCTTCTTTCTGGGAGTCTGCCTGGCTTGGGGGCTGAGGCCCAAAGATATTGCTCCCCGCATATTCTTGCTGTCTAGAAGAAAGAACTGCTCGGTCCAAAAGGCGATACACAATAACTTTTGGGTCTCCTAAATTAACATCAGCGCGGGCATCTCCGTTCATCATCTAACTGAGTTCGTCAATCTATGGGAAAAGCTCTCCCCCATTCACCTCAACCCAGAGAGGATGGATACCATCTCCTGGAAGCTAACGAATGATGGCCACTACTCCGCTGCATCGGCATATGAGGTCCAGTTCAGGGACTTAGTTGACACGGATCTTGTGCAAACGGTCTGGAAGAATTGGGCTCCTCCAAAATGCAAGTTTTTCGCTTGGCTTGTCATCAACAACAGGGTTTGGACGGCAGACCGGCTGCAGCAACGTAGATGGCCTAATTGCAACCTTTGCCCCCTTTGTAAACAAGTCCAAGAATCAGCGGCACACATTCTCTTCCAATACAGATACACAGCTAGAGTTTGGGCTTTGATCAAGGTTTGGCTTGGCCTTCATGACGTGAACCTCGTGAAGTGGGGTCACATGAATTCAGTTAAAGATTGGTGGAGTCTCAACGCGACCATGAAGACGCAGTCCAGAAAGCCGCTCATCTCCCTCATGCTACTCGTTTCGTGGGAAATTTGGAAGGAACGGAACGCATGGGTCTTCTGCAACTTGGCGGTGCCGGTTGGTGTTATTGTTGCTAGGATCAAAGATGAGTGTAATCTGTGGTGTCTCGCCGGTGCGAAGCATTTGTGTAATTCAATGTCGCGAGAGTGATGTTTTGTAATTCGGCCGTTGGCCACAAACTCTAAACCTTCTTCCTTATTTTTATTCAATGAAAATGGCAAATCTTTTGCCGAGTTTCAAAAAATATGGGTCTGGACCACACAGCAAATTCACAGCGTGATACACGTTGATCAAACCCCAGCCAAATGCAGCTCAGTCACGATGTGTTCAAGTCCCTGTCTATACTGAATGCCTGACAGAGAACGTCCCCAAAAGAGCAAAATTTGCACAATCAAGAGACGCAGCGGTTACCAAACACTTGCAATAGTACCGGTTTAAGACGGGAGTACATCACAGCCACCAACATCAGTGTCATCATCATCATCACACATCTTCTGCTCGCTCTTATTCCAGGCAGCAACACCGCAATACTACTACTGGTTCTGGTGCCTGCCATGTCTGTACTATAGCACAAGCACACTACTGTAGATTATAATTAGGTGGGTGGTCGAGCCCAGCTAAGCGGAGTGATAGAGATGTCGAGCTGGGCTATCGTCGTCTTGGTGGTCGCCGGCGATCAGGCGACGGGGGGCTTCTCGACGTCCTCGAGCGGGCGGAACCACACCTTCTGGTCCAGCACGGAGGCGCCACCATTCGCGGCGGCGCTGGCCGGCGCGAGGGTGGCGGCCAGCTTGGGGTCGACCGCGGCGGGGCCGAAGACGCCGGTGGTGGGGTGAGGGCCCCAGTACTTGTCTGGGCTCCCGGCGCCGCCGATCACATCGTCCGGCACGAAGGCCGGGCGCACCTGCTCGTCCACGTTCTTGTCGTAGGCCGACGCGTGCACCGCCCTCCTGAAAAACAAACACCAAAACCGGACCGTTGGTTAATGAGGTCGTTGTATCATATTCCTATACCACGGTACCACGTTGACTTGATGGTAGCATATCAACAAGATCTTAAAGGTGGACAACCAATAAGTGAACGTTAAGATTTTTTTTTGTATAAAAAAGTTTGTATCTTGGCCAGATCGCTGTCCGCTTTCCATTAAGTTTTTTTTAAAGCCTTTTTTCTCTGCTGCCGTGGGCAGCGCAGACCACAAAGTGTGGTAGGTGTCCGGAACGCCGGGTTCTAGAGAGAAACGCACGCAAAGAGTGCCGTGCCGTGCCGGTTCGACGCCCGTCAGTTTTTCTTTCCGTGTGACACGCGCTCTACGCATGGAGGCACGAAGCATGCCGCTTGGGCCACGCTCACACGCACGTCTGGGGCCAGGCAGCAAAGAGGGGATGACAAAGTAGGGGGGAGAAGGTGGAGCGGCACGACGGCCAAGGCAGGAGGCGTCGTCGGTGGGTGTGGGTGGGTCTTGTGGATAAGACCGGTGCCGTCATCCTACTCACCCTAGCTTGTACGTGCACCCAGCACCCCGTACACCCCAGGAACAAGGCCCGTCCCGATCGGACGGTTCAGATCCGGAACCCAGAACAAGGCGACACGAAACGGAACGGAGTGGAACCGTACAGGGCTCATCTGCCCCTGGATCTGACGGCAACTCCGTGGGCGCCACCACCCACCTCTCTCCTCCCTTGCAAAAGGAAAAAGGAAAAAATAAAGCTCTCCTCGCGCCTGCCCCACCCCACCCGTCCCGTCCCTTGGAGTAAAAACCAAGGGAGCGCGCAGGCCGGCAGATGGCGGGTGGACAGCCACCGCGCACCTACCCGTCCTCCCATTCGCCGACGTGAAAAAATCTCCCCGAAAGAAACGACCGAGGAGAGCGATGCGTCCCATTGCCTGCGCACTGTGAACAACAACTACTTACTGGAGTACAAGGAGCAATAAATATCCGTCCACCGTCCCTTCCTCGCCTATGCTTCCCATCTCCATGGATCTATCCTTCTCTTGTGTGGTGGAGCTCTCCCGTGGGCTCAAGATTCACCGAGGCATCCTGTGGCTGTGTTGCCACAGATCGTTGACGCGTATGGGCAGGAGATCAATCAATCCTTTTCCTTTTCCCTAGGGACTGACTAAACAAGTTTGTGAAACTGAAACTTTTTCAGAGAGAGAAAAATGCATTTCTGCCCTGCTTTTTATACATAAAGAACTTTGTGGGTGTTTCCAAACCGATAAAGAAACTGAAACACACAATCTTTCTATCTTTGGGTTGGAAAATGTTTAGGCAAGTTTTAGCATGGTGCCTATCCCACAACGCCGCTTCAAAGAACAGGGGTTAATCATTCACAGAGCGAGATGATGCTATGCTTGTGTGAGGGGAACCAACCAGTGCCAACGGCACCGCAGGCGAGGGCGCAATAACAAGTAGAGTACAAGAACTAGAACTAGCACTACGGACCTCCATGAGAACAAGAACAAGATCTTGCAGCTAGAGTAGCAGTAGTACTAGCACTAGAACTGATTTACTTGGAACATGTACTAGTCTGTTTTTCACGGCCGGCTCACAGGAGGCATGTGAGCATACCTCGGGGAGGCGTTGGCCTTGCCGGCGAGGACGCGCGCGACGAGGCTCCCAGCGATCACCCGCCCCTTGGAGCTAGCCACTGCTGCCATGCAAAGGTCGAGCTGCCGAGAGGGAGGAAGACGAAGGTGAAGGACAAAGAGAGGCTCTGCTCTGCTCCGAGACGGTTGGGTGGAGTGGGTTTCGCTTGTGTGTGTGTGTGTGTGTGGATGGACTCCTCAGTTCCACACCGCTCTGCCTGCTATTTATAGCAGCGCCCAGCCGAGGGGGCAGGGAAGGAATACCGGGGGCGAAGCGAATGAGGAGACGAGGGAGCAGCCGTGGTGACGGCAACCCTGGGTGCTAATCGCGATCGGCGCAGGCCAACTAACTGCACACCGTTTCTTCTCAGAAAAAAAATACTTACGTGTATTGGGTGCTAGCCATGCCATGCCCGTATCGTGTGCGTGTGCGAGTAGTCATGCACGTATCGCGCGTACGCACCGGATCACGCGCCGATCATGGACGGCGGAAAGAGGCCACGCGGCGATCAGTTGTTTTGATCGTATTTCGCAAAACAAAAGAGTGTTGATACCAGATTTTGGCACCGCCAAGAACTTAATTAAGATAGTCTTAAATGGAGAAGTGCTCAAAGTGAGAAAGTTCCGTATCGTCAAAAGGAAAAACTTTGATATTTGGGCCATAGTTATCCGGTCTCATCTCTAAGGCCGAAGTTGTGTTTGAAATACTCAGATTTTGTATTCAGAACACTATTCGGTTGATTACGCCCCCAAGATGGCCTCATATGGGAAAGTTTCTACACGGATTGTCTTCGTCTCGTCGAAACGATCGATTTTGATATAAAGAACGTCTAAATCGGAGATCGTATGCAAAAGTTAGAGCCAAAACTATGTGCTGCAAAAGTTTGCCCCGGAAGTTCCGGGCAAAACTTCCGGGCAGGTTCCGGGCTAAACAGAAACTTTGCACGCGGTGCGCCCCGAAAACTGGAATTTTAACATTATTTACAGATTTGAGGGGCCGATTTCGACATCAAGATGAAAAAATGATCAACTAAGGAATTTTTCTCCATTGCAAGATCTACAACTTTGCTTTTGGGACCATCGCGATCCGAAGCCATATGCGACCTGCAGGAGCTGTGCAAGAGGGCTACTTGATGTAATTTTAGCCCGGAAGTTCCGGGCTGACCGGAAGTTCCGGCCCTCGTGGTCCGAGTTAGGTTATCTTTTGATGTTTTAGACGGGATTTAAGTCCTTTTCTTGTACGGAAAGTCCAGCCGCCTCATTTATATGTAAGAGGTGACGGCCGATTGAATAACAACACACAATCGAACATATCAATCTATCATCTTTTACCTTTACCTTTATCTCTCTCCCTTGTTCTTCTTCTTCCTCGTTCTTCGTTAGTTCTTCTTCATTGCAGGGCGGCGAACCTCGAGGCCCTAGGGGCGATCAGGTTGACCTAGGGCAGCCCATAGCCGCCGCGCGCCCTGACAGGGTCCCTCCCGGGTGTGTGGGGTTTTGGGTCGTCAAAAGCACCCGCCGGATTGCCTGCGTATCGCGCTTCCGGCCGGGTCTCCTTCGACGTGAGCTGCGGTGCATCACCCCCGGCGTCGAGGGTACACGGTGACGTGTTCGTGTGCGAACACACTTTTTGGCGACTTCGCTGGGGACGAAAGATCAAGAATCATCATCAACCATGTATAATCTCCCCAAGCCCTCAGAAGTTGACGCCGATAACATCATTAAGCCCGGTCTTGATGAACTATCGGATGAACATCGCCAAGCCTATGAAGCGCGCAAGAAGCAGCGTGAAGAGGCTTTTGAGGCGCTCAAGAAGAAGCGCGAGGAGGAGGATTTGGAAGCGTTTCTTTCAAGTTTCAAGAAGGACCGTCAAGGCAACATCACTCCGGTTGGAAACGTCAATCTTCCTCCCCTCATCGACGAACAAGATGTAATCACTGTGAGTAAAGTTTTTTCTCCAGAGCAAGTGGCTGTGATTGAACGTCCTGTTAGTAAGGGTAATCTGATGGCATACAATTCTTTTGTGGCTAGTGCTAATGCTCAGAAAAATATGCCTCCATCATCCAGTGGTACTGTTGGTATATCTGAAAACCCTACTCCAATTTTACCTATTTCATCGGCACCACCTATGCAACCACAATATAATATGTCGTTGAATTTTTACCCTACTCAAACCAACCAGCTTGTGGCTGCACCTACATACCCTAATCCTATTATGAGTGTACCCAATTTGGCGTCAACGCCGAATCACTTTGTCACACCACCCATAGGCGCAAGCATGTTTGGTCTTCCGCCGAATTATGGTTCGGCCCCCATCCCACAAGTGGCACCAATAGCTAGTACTCAGGTTGCTCCTATGTCATTGCCACAAACATCTTCATCTACCTCGGAACCAATTTTAGCTAAATTAAGGGAGGATTTGCATAAGATGTTTCTAGAAACTTTCGAAAACGAGCCGAAAGTAAAGAGTCGTGCGTACCTAAAGCCTTATCCTGAACACTTTGATGCAATTTCTTACCCTCAGGGTTATAAGATTCCTAATTTTGTTAAATTTAGTGGTGAGGGTACGAAAACGACTTGGGAGCATGTGAGTCAGTATCTAGCACAGTTGGGTGAAGCAGGTTCCATAGAAGAGTTGAAAGTGCGTTTATTTCCCTTGTCTTTAACTGGCACCACATTTTCATGGTTTGCTGCTTTACCACATGGTTCAATTCTCTTATGGTCGCAATTAGAGCAAAAGTTTCATGATCATTTTTATAGCGGTGATAATGAGCTGAAGTTGTCACATCTTACATCGGTTAGGCAAAAACATGATGAATCGGTCACCGATTATGTCAAGAGATTTAGAGATATAAAAAACCGATGTTATAGCTTAGTGATAACTGAGAAAGACTTGGCGGATCTTGTTCTTAATGGTTTGAAAACTCACATTAAAGAGAAGCTAGAAACTTATGAGTTTTTGAGCATTAACCAAGTCTTACAAAAAGCTTTGGCCCAAGAGAGTCGAAGTAAAGTGGTCCATATGTCTACAACCGATCGTCCTAGAATGCATATGGTTGAACACAATGATGATAATTCGGACGATGAGGTTGATGTCTATACTACTGAATTTGTTTGGTCCTCAAAGGCCAAACCTTATATGTGCAATGCTCTTAAGCCGATTCGCAAGAATCGTGATGAGGAAGTGAGGTTTACTTTTGATATATCAAAGTGTGATAAAATATTTGATGCTCTCTTGCAAGATAAGATGATTAGAATATCACACACCATACCGCCGTTTGAGGAGCTGAAACGGCGTGCTTATTGCAAGTACCATAATTCATTTTCTCATGCTACTAACGATTGCAATGTTTTCAGACGACGGATACAATCGGCCATTAATGATGGACGATTGAAACAACCCTTCTCGATGAACACCATGGACTTGGAGGGAAAGAAAATGTTGATTCGGCCGAGCATAGCCGAATCTGCTAATAAAGATAATGTTCTTATTGGTGAACCCAGGAAAGGCAAGGAGGGCGACAAAGTCTTGGGACGAGAGGTTGTGCTTGATAAGCAACCCAATGGCAAGGAAGTATTGAAGATCACCATAAAAAATCCTGCACTCGGGGGGCAACCACAAGTACAAAAAGATACTCATGTTAAATTTATCAAGCCCAAGAATTCAGAAGTTGGCAAGTGGGGGAAGAGTGAAGGTAAGCGCAAGCGAATCAGGCCAACTTTTGATATGTTGCTATCCAAATATGCAAGTCAAGCAGCCGGTTCTAGCTCTAATCAGCCATCACATTCAAAGCATTCAAGATTGCCTCGTGAGCAAGAGTTTCGACGCTATGCAAGGCCATATGGGTCATGGGCACCGACACCATGGATGTCACAACCCTCCTATGCTCCATATTACATGAGAGGCTTCAGTGGAGGATGGGGGCATCCCCCAATGGCTCCTTATGCTTTCCATATAGGGTGGGCAACACCTAGAAGGACTGCTCGCGAGAGGCTTTATTATCCCACACAAGGCCGTTTGAGCTATGGTGTTAATCGGCCAACAAAAATTTCTCCAAGTAAGGCCAACAAAAAAGTGTGGCGTGTTAAGTCATGTAATGCGGAAATTGCAGAATGTGACAAGCAAAAGGAGATCGAAAAGCCGATTGTTGGTAATCTGGCTACTTCTAATGGTGATATTGTTATTGTTCAGCAGGGTTCCATGGTTAGTGATCATGAGGCAAGCACAAGCAAGGCCAAACCAAGAGATCCCAAATATACTCAACCTAAGTGGTGTCCTCCCGGTTTAACCAAGACCATGAAAAGGAGATTACAACGCATGAGGAACCACGAGAAGGTAGAGCACAAAGAGGAGAGGCAAAGGGACGAATTGTTAAGTGAAATTCGGCCCATGGCACTCACAAAACAAGTGTGGAGGCCTAAACAAAAACAAAACACAGATGCTTCTACATTAGCTGCAGCAACGCCTTCACCACCAAAAGAGGATGATGCAACCCCTATTACATCGTCCACACCACCTGAAACATTCCCTTCAATTGAGGAAACTCTAAGCCCAATATACACATTGGGAGATGAAGATGAGATGGTGGATTACGAATCTACACCGGTTCTGGAAGGTATGGATATTAATATGGTGTATTACTTACCTGCCGAGTTTCGTGTTATAGGTGAAGAAGGGGAGGTGGCTCAACTGGATTTTGGTCCAAAGAACGCTATCTTCGAGAAGCCAAAAGAACCGGTGAAACACTTGAAGCCATTGTACCTCAAAGGTCATATTAACGGATCGCCGGTTGCAAGGATGCTCGTTGATGGTGGTGCTGTGGTAAATCTTATGCCCTACTCGGTCTTCAAGAAGTTGGGGTTAGATGATGATGCATTGATGAAGACCAATATGGTACTTAATGGATTTGAGGGTAAAGAAAAGACAGAGGCCAAAGGTGTGATGTGCATGGAACTCACCGTGGGAAGCAAAACTTTGGCCACCACATTCTTCATCGCCGAGGTGCAAGGTAACTATAATGTTATATTAGGCCGCGATTGGGTTCATGCTAACCAATGTGTGCCATCTACCATGCATCAATTCTTAATACAATGGGTCGATGATGAGGTAGAAGTCATTCACGCGGATAATTCGGCTTGTGTTGCTTTGGCCGATGCATCGGTGGATTGGAATCATCCGGATGTTACTTGCTTAACAGGGTGTGACCTCTCGGAGTTTGATTTCCTTAGTGCTACGAGGAACGGGTTCATTTCCATATCTTTAAAGCCGATTGGTGGTAATCGGTTCCAGGGTATGATGTAAACAAGAAGTTAAAATCAGTGGCCGGTATAGAATTATCGCCCTAAGCGTAAACATGGCCGATATAGAAATTATCGCCCTAAGCACATAAAATGGCCGATGGAGTGTTGACATCGTCCTTAGGAAAAGCATCATGCAAGTTATTTTTCGGCACACAAGTTTGCCGAAAAACAGGGGGGCATGTGTTGACACCAGATTTTGGCACGGCCAAGAACTTAATTAAGATGGCCTCAAATGGAGAAGTTCTCAAAGCGAGAAAGTTCCGTATCGTCAAAAGGAAAAACTTTGATATTTGGGCCATAGTCATCCGGTCTCATCTCTAAGGCCGAAGTTGTGTTCGAAGTACCCAGATTTTGTATTCAGAACACTATTCGGTTGATTTTTTTTGAAAGCTCAGGACAGTGAGGGCAACCCCCCACTGACTTTATATTAATTCAACAAACACAACTTAAAACTCCCTGGCCCTACATCAGGGGTGGATATGGTAAGTCCTCACCACCAGAGAGAGGGAGAAGAGTGTACAAACAAAAGCACAAGAGAAAAGGCTGTTGTATGCTAGATGGACGTGACAAAACTATCCACAAACGGCACCAAGGCCTCCTTGACTCTGTGCCTCATCATACCAAAATCGTTTTTGAATCTCAGAAGCCAGCCATCAACCGTAGGCAGCACCCCTCTAAAGTGCTTGTTGTTGCGTTCTTTCCACACACTCCAGGCCGCAATGACAAAGACCTCCATAAACATGGGGCTTGTCCACTTGTCCTTTGCCTCATGCACAAGCTGAAGCCTGTTTGCACCGTGTGCCCACTCGATCCCCAGCTTCCTCCAACACGTTCTACTGAAGGCACAATCGAAGAACAGATGTTCTACCGTCTCTTCTGGCGGGCTATCACAGAGGAGGCAAGTATACACATCATCTCGCAGTTTCATACCTCGCCTCTTCAGCATGATTCTAGTGTTCAGCCTGTCCGCTAGAAGGAGCCACGCAAATACCCTCCACTTATTAGTGCATTTTGATTTACAGATCCATTTGAACGCATCATCCGCCACCACCTCACGGAAGCAATGATCGTAAAACTGCCTAGGAGCAAAGTCTCCGGATCCCCAGACGCATCTCCAGATGTCAGGGGCTTCACTCAATTCTGTCGAGGCCATGCTGCATTGAAGGTCACGCAATTCCTCCCTGGCTTGTGCAGAGATCGACAGCTGGAAATTATGCCCAAGTGTCGGAGCTGTCAGTAGCGCTTGCACCGAGACATCTTCGTTAGTAGCAAATGAAAACAGCCTGGGGTGGCTGTCACTGAGGATATTAGTGTGCCACAAATCTTTCCAAAACAGCACCGTGCTTCCATCTCACACCTCCACCGACGTGACCCCCCTGTAAGTTGATGTAAGCTGCAGGATGTCACGCCACCAGAATGATCCGCACTATTCGGTTTATTACGCCCCCAAGATGGCCTGATATGGGAAAAGTTTCTACATGGATTGTCTTCGTCTCGTCGAAACGATCGATTTTGATATAAAGAATGTCTAAATCGGAGTTCGTATGCAAAAGTTAGAGCCAAAACTATGTGCTGCATAAGTTTGCCCCGGAAGTTCCGGGCAAAACTTTCGGGGAGGTTCCGGGCAAAATAGAAACTTTGCACGCAGTGCGCCCCGAAAACTAGAATTTTAACATTATTTGCAGATTTGCGGGGCCGATTTCGACATCAAGATGACCTCGGATGAAAAAGCGATCAACTAAGGAATTTGTCTCCATTGCAAGATCTAGAGCTTTGCTTTTGGAACCATAGCGATCCGAAGCCATATGCGACTTGCAGGAGCTGTGCAAGAGGGCTACTTGATGTAATTTTAGCCCGGAAGTTCCGGCCCTCGTGGTCCGAGTTAGGTTATCTTTTGATGTTTTGGACGGGATTTGAGTCTTTTTCTTGTACGGAAAGTCCAGCTGCCTCATATATATGTAATAGGTGACGGCCGATTGAATAACAACACACAATCGAACATATCAATCTATCATCTTTTACCTTTACCTTTATCTCTCTCCCTTGTTCTTCTTCTTCCTTGTTCTTCGTTCGTTCTTCTTCATTGCAGGGCGGCGAACCTCGAGGCCCTAGGGGCAATCAGGTTGACCTAGGGCAGACCATAGCCGTCGCGCGCCCTGACGGGGTCCCTCCCGGGCGTGTGGGGTTTCGGGTCCTCAAAAGCACCCGCCGGATTGCCTGCATACCGCGCTTCCAGCCGGGTCTCCTTCGACGTGAGCTGCGGTGCATCACCCCCGGCGTAGAGGGTACACGGTGACGTGTTCGTGTGCGAACAAAGAGTTGTTTTGATCGTAATCTTGCTTTTTAAGTGATTTGGTCTTGATCTTTAGCATAGCTCAACTAATTCGATCGCCATCTGTACTTTACGAAAATATAAGACTTTCCGCAAAAAAAAGAAAATATAAGACGTTCTTTTACATACCAACGAAATGCATCTCTCGGCATGGAGACTCTGGTTGTGTGTGCACCCCCGCGGCCAACCCATCGTTCTCCGTGATGGGACCGCATTCTTGGGGATTCCATTCACATCACCGGCGTTGCGCCGTTTGATTTCATAGGGCTTTTCCCGGCCTTATTCTCCTTTTCTTGTTTTTTATTCTCCTTTTCTCTTTCTTTTTTTCCTATGAAGAGCCAAGCTGCTATATGGTTACCACTTTCGAAACATTGGAATTTTGTTATATGTGCAATTTTTTTCTTTTCTAGCCGGATGTGCCAAATGTTCAGTGGGTATAAATATGCAGTCAACAATCTGAACATAATAATCTTCCACCAAGTAAACAAACTAGCGTCAACTATAAAATGTAATCAACACTACTAGCACCCTCAGGTACCAATCTGATGTTTGATAGAAAGATTGAACATAAGAGAGAAACTAGAGTTATAGATGAGATGATGTTAGTGAAGATGTTGATGAAGTTGAGGCCTCCCATGATGATAGGAACATATTGGTGATGACGATGGCTTTGATTTCCCCCCTTTCGAAGGAAATTTTCCCCTGCAGAATTGCTCCGCCAGAGAGCAAAAGTTCTCCACCTCTGTATCCGCCTCGAGACGGCGGTGGCTGGTCCCGAAAGTCTTCTCTCTATTTTTAGGGTAAATGGCTTCATATAGGAGAAGGGCGTCGGAAGGGGAGCCACAAGTGCCCCACATGGCCAAGTGGCATGGCCCCTCTGGCATATTTTTCCTCCAGTATTTTTAATATATCCCAAGATAATTCTCTAAAGAATTTCACGTCAATTTAAGCTCCGGAGAATTGCTATGTATGCGGTCACTTTTTCAGGTCAGAATTTCAGTTGTCGATAATTTCCCTCCTTCGGTATATCTTGCAACTTAAGATAGAAAAGGCACTAGAATTGCATCACATTGTAGAATATAACATTGTAATTACGTAAATAACAATAGATAATTTGACGCAAAATGGACGTATTAGTTTCTAATACTTGCATACTGAAATATCCAATCTTACACAAACAACAAATGGACGACGATAAGAGAGAGAAGCGAGTTGGGAACTAGTAGGAAACACATGCAAATGCTCGTCGTCGAAGCACTTATTGTGGCCAGATAACCTACAACCACTGGAACATAATACAGAACTTAAATTCATAGCCTATTATGGAAAAACAAAGCAACTCATCCACAAATACAAGGAAGATAAACTAGGAAACTACACCATAATGTTGCGGCATCCAGGACCTGCCGCTCCAACATCATCGCCAGAGTCAAAGTCATCTTCATCATTTTTGCAACCCATACTATAGCCTGATATCATATATACCTAAGAGAATCATCATCACGAACTTATTTACATCAGGTAAGCATGTCACATCATCATACAATTAATTATGTATGGGATCAGGTCCTCTCAACATGCAACCATGCATGGGAAAAGACCCACCACCACATGCAACCATGCTTAAGGATGAGTTAGATGCTCTGGAGGAAAATCTCGATGGGAAAGGTTTTGTGGGATTTGGAGATACACACCAGTGCACTCACATTCCTAGCTTATGGAGGCTCCCTTACTTTAAAGATCTTCTCCTTCCACACAACTTTGATGTAATGCACCCTGAAAAGAATATTGCGGAGGACTTACTCAGCACACTCCTCGACACAGAGAAGTCAATGGATAACATTTAGGCTAGGATCGATCAAGCCCAGCTATGCAACAGGCCAAAATTAAAATTGGTGCCTCGTGCAAAAGGTAATTCTTGGAAGAAGCCAACATGCCCTTTCACCCCTTCAATGCCCCAAAGGAAGGAAATTCTCCAATGGATTGTGAACAGGTTGTACTTCCCTGGTGGATATGCAGCTAATATCATGAGGGGAGTGAATATGGCTACAAAGCGAATAGGAGGCCTCAAGAGTCATGAATACCATGTATGGCTTGAGCGGATAATGCCTGTGATGGTTCGAGAGTATGTCAGAGAGGATATTTGGCGAGTGCTGGCGGAGTTGAGCTACTTCTTCCGCCAGCTTCATGCCAAAGAATTAGATTATGAAGTGGTTGCAAAGTTGGACGAATAAGAACCTGAGTTGCTATGCAAATTAGAGAAGATATTTCCACCAGGTTTCTTTAATCCGATGCAACATATGATCTTACATCTCGCGTATGAGGCTAGAATGGGAGGACCTGTGCAGTTCCGATGACAGTATGTGTTGGGGAACGTAGCATGCAATTTCAAAAAATTTCCTACGATCACGCAAGATCTATCTAGGAGATGCATAGCAAAGAGAGGGGGAGAGTGTGTCCACGTACCCTTGTAGACTGAAAGCGGAAGCTTTAGCTTAACGCGGTTGATGTAGTCGAACGTCTTCTCGATCCAACCAATCAAGCACCGAACGTACGGTACCTCCGAGTTCTGCACACGTTCAGCTCGATGACGTCCCTCGAACTCTTGATCTAGCAAAGTGTCGAGAGAGAGTTTCGTCAGCACGACGGCGTGGTGACGGTGATGGTGAAGTAATCCGCACAGGCCTTCGCCTAAGCACTACGACAATATGATCGGAGGAGTAAACGATGGAGGGGGGCACCGCACACGGCTAAGAACAATTGATGTGCTTTGGGGTGCCCCCTGCCCCCGTATATAAAGGAGGTGAGGGGAGGAGGCCGACCCTAGAGGGCGCGCCAAGTGGGGGGAAACCCACTAGAGGGGGAAAGGGGAAAGGAGAGGGAGAGGGAGAAGGAAAGGGGGGCCTGATACGTCTCCAATGTATCTATAATTTTTTATTGTTCCATGCTGTTATATTATCATTCTTGGATGTTTTACAATCATTTTACAATCATTTTATATCATTTTTTTGAGACTAACCTATTGACATAATGCCAAGTGCCAGGCGTGCCAGGTGGGTTGTGCCCACCTCGGTGGCCTCCTGCACCCCCTCTTTGCCCTATAAAATCCCAAATATTCCAAAACCCTTCGGGGTAGCCCTAGATAAGAAGTTCCACCACCACAAGGCTCTGTAGCCACGAGAAACCAATCTAGACCCCGCTCTGGCACCCTGCCGGCGGGGGGGAATCATCTCCGGTGGCCATCTTCATCATCTCGGCGGCCACCACGATGAGGAGGGAGTAGTCCACCCTCGGGGCTGAGGGTTTGTACCAGTAGCTATGTGTTTAATCTCTCTCTCTCTCTCTCGTGTTCTTGAGATGTCACGATCTTGATGTATTGTGGGCTTTGTTAATATAGTCGGATCATATGGTGTTTTCTCCTCTCTATCTTGTTGTGATGAATTGAGTTTTCCCTTTGAGATTTCGTTGTTATCGGATTGAATACTTTTATGGATTTGAGAACACTTGATATATGTCTTGCAATTGAATACTCGTGGTGACAATGGCGTATCATATTGATTCACTTGATATATATTTTGGCACTCAACTCGCGGATTCCCAAGGTGACATTGCAGTAATCTATGCATAGGGGTTGATGCACGTTCTTGTCTTTGTTTCTCCGGTAGAAATCTTGGGGCACTCTTTGAAATTTTTTGTGTTGGATCAAGTATTATGAATATGAATTTGCGTTGGTGTTATTTTAGTACGAAATCTAGGATAGATCGAACGGAAAGAATAGCTTTGTGTTATTTTAGTACGAACTCTTGAATAGATCAAACGGAAAAAATAGCTTTGAGGTGGTTTCGTACCCTACAAACAATTTATTCTTATGTTCTCCGCTAGATAGGAACTTTGGAGTGATTCTTCATCGCACTTTGAGGGATGGTTATATGATCCAATTATATTAGCATTGTTGAGAGATTGCACTAGCGAAAGTACGAACCCTAGGCCTCATTTTCAAGAATTGTAATACCGTTTTTGTGCCCGTTTACTATTTTCTACCTTGATGTTTTTATTTATTCAGATTATAAAAATATATTTCTACCATCAATATTACACTTTTATCACCATCTCTTCGCCGAACTAGTGCACCTATACAATTTGCCATTGTATTGGGTGTGTTGGGGACACAAGAGATTTCTTGTATTTGGTTGCAGGGTTGTTCGAGAGAGACCATCTTCATCCTACACCTCCCACGGATTGATAAACCTTAGGTCATCCACTTGAGGGAAAATTGCTATTGTCCTACAAAACTCTGCGCTTGGAGGCCCAACACGAGTCTACAAGAATAAAGTTGCGTAGTAGACATCAGGGCCGCCCCCCTCCCCTTGTCCAATTCGGACTCCCAATGGGGGGGGCGCCCCACCCCCTTGCGGGATGCCCTCTCTCTCCCCTATGGCCCATGTGGCCCATTACTTTCCCCGGGGGGTTCCGGTAACCTTCCGGTACTCCGATAAATATCCGAAACACTCCGAAACCATTCCGGAGTGCGAATACTATCGTCCAATATATCAATCTTTACCTCTCGACCATTTCGAGCTCCTCGTCATGTCCGTGATCTCATCCGGGAATCCGAACAATCTTCGGTCACCAAAACACATAACTCATAATACAAATCATCATCGGACGTTAAGCGTGCGGACCCTACGGGTTCGAGAACTATGTAGACATGACCGAGACACCTCTCCGGTTAATAACCAATAGCGGAACCTAGATGCTCATATTGGTTCCCACATATTCTATGAAGATCTTTATCGATCGAACCGTTATGACAACATACGTTATTCCCTTTGTCATCGGTATGTTACTTGCCCGAGATTCGATCGTCGGTATCCTCATACCTAGTTTAATCTCGTTACCGGCAAGTCTCTTTACTCATTCCGTAATGAATCATCCCGTAACTAACTCATTAGTCACATTGCTTGCAAGGCTTATTATGATGTGCATTACCGAGAGGGCCTAGAGATACCTCTCCGATACTCAGAGTGACAAATCTTAATCTCGATCTATGCCAACCCCAAAACACCTTCAGAGATACCTGTAGAGAATCTTTATAATCACCCGTTTATGTTGTGACGTTTGATACCACACAAGGTATTCCTCCGGTATTCGGGAGTTGCATAATCTCATAGTCAAAGGAACATGTATAAGTCATGAAGAAAGCAATATCAATAAAACTTAACGATCATTATGCTAAGCTAACGGATGGGTCATGTACATCACATCATTCTCCTAATGATGTGATCCCGTTCATCAAATGACAACACATGTCTATGGTTAGGAAACTTAACCATCTTTGATTAACGAGCTATTCTAGTAGAGGCTTACTAGGGACACTGTTTTGTCTATGTATCCACACATGCATCAAGTTTCCGGTTAATACAATTCCAGCATGAATAATAGATATTTATCATGATATAAGGAAATATAAATAACAACTTTATTATTGCCTCTAGGGCATATTTCCTTTAGTATGCACCTGAACGGGAGTTCAAGCATCTTCGTGGCAAACGTAAGAATAAAGCCTGCATCCAAGCCTCCATAGCCGAGGCATACCTGAACGAGGAGGTGGCAACAACCACGACAAAGTACGATCATGATAGTATTCAGACTAGGTTAAATCCAGCTCCTCGTTACAATGGAGAACCCACCAGTAATGTTTCCGACCTTCGCCTCTTCGACGGCCAAGGTGGAAAAGCAAGTGAATCGAAGCGCAAGACCTTTTCACCTACCGAGTGGTCGACTCTTATGATCGATGTCTTGACAAACATGGAAGAAGTGCAGCCGTACATAAACTAAGTGTAGAACACCTTCATTGACAACAACTCACTAGTCTTGAGTCCTAACACGAATTCTTCTCATTGCTAGGGAATTCCAGAATGAATTCTTGAAGATCAGCAAACCTTCTTGAAGATACCAATGAAGGAAATATGCCCTACAAGCAATAATAAAGTTATTACTTATTTCCTTATTTCATGATAAAATGTTTAATATTCATGCTAGAATTGTATTAACCGGAAACTTAGTACATGTCTGAATACATTGACAAAACATAAGTGTCCCTAGTATGCCTCTACTTGACTAGCTCATTTATCAAAGATGGTTATGTTTCCTAACCATAGACATGTTTTGTCACTTGATGAACGGGGTCACATCATTAGGAGAATGATGTGGTGGACAAGACCCATCCGTTAGCTTAGCATTATGATCGTTAAGTTTTATTGCTATTGATTTCTTCATGACTTATACATGTTCCTCTAACTATGAGATTATGCAACTCCCGAATACCGGAGGAACACCTTGTGTGCTATCAAACGTCACAACATAACTGGGTGATTATAAAGATGCTCTACAGGTGTCTCCGAAGGTGTTTGTTGGGTTGGCATAGATCGAGATTAGGATTTGTCACTCCGTGTATCGGAGAGGTATCTCTGGGCCCTCTCGGTAATGCACATCACTATAAGCCTTGCAAACAATGTGACTAATGAGTTAGTTGTGGGATGATGCATTACGGAACGAGTAAAGAGACTTGCCGGTAACGAGATTGAACTAGGTATGAGGATACCGACGATCGAATCTCGGGCAAGTAACATACCGATGACAAAGGGACCAACGTATGTTGTTATGCGGTTTGACTGATAAAGATCTTCGTAGAATATGTAGGAGCCAATATGAGCATCTAGGTTCCGCTACTGATTATTGACCGGAGATGTGTCTCGGTCATGTCTACATAGTTCTCGAACCCGTAGGGTCCGCACGCTAAACGTTCGATGACGATTTGTATTATGAGTTATGTGATTTGATGACCGAAGTTTGTTCGGAGTCCCGGATGAGATCACGGATATGACGAGGAGTCTCGAAATGGTCGAGAGGTAAAGATTCATATATTGGAAGGCTATATTCGGACACCGGAAATGTTCCGGGTGGTACCGGGTCACCGGAAGGGGTTCCGGGCAACCCCCGACAAAGATATGGGCTTAATGGGCCAAGTAAGGGAACACACCAGCCCACAAGGGGCTGGCACGCCCCCTATAGGGCCAGCAACATGGGGAGAAAGGGAAAGGAGAGGAGGAAAAGGAAACTATGAAGTAGGACTCCTACTTCCTTCCCCTCCCCCCTCCTTCCTTTCCCCCTTATCCAAATATGGTAGGGGGGCGAATTGGGTTAGGGGCCCCAGTAGGAATTTTTTTGAATTACTGCGTTCCCCAACAGTGGCATCCGAGCCAGGTCTATGCGTAGATGCTATATGCACGAGTCGAACACAAAGAGTTGTGGGCGATAATAGTCATACTGCTTACCAGCATGTCATACTTTGATTCGGCGGTATTGTTGGATGAAGCGGCTCAGACCAACATTACGCATATGCTTACGCGAGAATGGTTCTACCGACGTGCTTCGCACACAGGTGGCTAGTGGGTGCCTGTTTCTCCAACTTTAGTTGAATCGAGTGTGACTACGCCCGGTCCTTGTTGAAGGTTAAAACAACACACTTGACAAAAATCGTTGTGGTTTTGATGCGTAGGTAAGAATGGTTCTTGCTAAGCCCGTAGCAGCCACGTAAAACTTGCAACAACAAAGTAGAGGACGTCTAACTTGTTTTTGCAGGGCATGTTGTGATGTGATATGGTCAAGACGTGATGAGATATAAATTGTTGTATGAGATGATCATGTTTTGTTAAAGTTATCGGCAACCGGAAGTAGCCTTATGGTTGTCTCTTTCTTGCATAAGATGCAAGCACCATATAATTGCTTTACTTTATCGCTATGCGATAGCAATAGTTGCAAAAGCAATAGTTGGCGAGACGACCATGTGACGACACGTTGATAGAGATCAAGATGATGGAGATCATGGTGTCATAACGGTGACGATGGAGATCATGAAAGTACTTTGGAGGTGGAGATCAAAGGCACAAGATGATGATGGCCATATCATGTTACATATTTTGATTGCATGTGATGTTTATCTTTTATACATCTTATTTTGCTTAGTTCGGCGGTAGCTTTATAAGATGATCCCTTACTAAAATTTGAAGGTATAAGTGTTCTCCCTGAGTATGGACCATTGTGACAGTTCTTCGTGCTGAGACACCACGTGATGATCGGGTGTGATAAGCTCTACGTTCACATACAACGGGTGCAAGCCAGTTTTGCACACGCAGAATACTCGGGTTAAACTTGACGAGCCTAGCATATGCAGATATGGCCTCGGAACACTGAGATTGAAAGATCGAACGTGAACCATATAGTAGATATGATCAACTTAGTGATGTTCACCATTGAAAACTACTCCATCTCACGTGATGATCGGACATGGTTTAGTTGATATGGATCACGTGATCATTTAGATGACTCGAGGGATGTCTATCTAAGTGGGAGTTCTTTACTAATATTATTAATTTAACTTAAATTTATCATGAACTTAGTCCTGATAATATTTGCATATCTATGTTGTAGATCAATAGCTCGCGTATAACTTCCCCGTTTTATTTATGATATGTTCCTAGAGAAAACTAAGTTGAAAGATGATAGTAGCAATGATGCCGACTTGGTCCGTGATCTGAGCATTCTCCTCATTGCTGCATAGAAGAATTATGTCCTTGATGCACCGCTAGGTGACGGACCTATTGCAGGAGCAGATGCAGACGTTATGAACGTTTGGCAAAGCTCAGTATGATGACTACTTGATAGTTTACTGCACCATGCTTTACGGCTTAGAATCGAGACTTAAAAAATGTTTTGAAATGTCATGGAGCATATGAGATGTTCCAAGAGCTGAAATTGGTATTTCAGACTCATGCCCGAGTCGAGAGGTATGAGACCTCTGACAAGTACTTTGCCTACGAGATGGAGGAGAATAGCTCAAACAGTAAGCATGTGCTCAGAATGTCTGAGTACTACAATCACTTGAATCAAGTGGGAGTTAATCTTCCAGATAAGATAGTGATTGACAGAGCTCTCTAGTCACAATCACCAAGTTACTGGAACTTCATGATGAACTATAATATGCAAGGGATGACGAAAACGATTCCCCGAGCTCTTCGCGATGCTGAAATCGGCGAAGGTAGAAATCAAGAAAAACATCAAGTGTTGATGGTTGACAAGACCACTAGTTTCAAGTAAAAGGGCAAGGGAAAGAAAGGTAACTTCAAGAAGAATGGCAAGCAAGTTGCCACTCCCATGAAGAAGCCCAAAGCTAGACCCAACCCTGAAACTGAGTGCTTCTACTACAAAGGAAATGGTCACTGGAAGTGGAACTGCCCTAGATACTTGGCGGATAAGAAGGATGGCAAAGTGAACAAAGGTATATTTGATATACATGTTATTGATGTGTACTTTACTAGTGTTTATAGCAACCCCTCGGTATTTGATACTGCTTCAGTTACTAAAGAGTAGTAACTCGAAACGGGAGTTGCAAAATGAACAAAAACTAGTTGAGGGCGAAGTGACGATGTGTGTTGGAAGTGATTCCAAGGTTGATAGATCACCATCGCACACTCCCCATACCTTCGGGATTGGTGTTGGACCTAAATAAATGTTATTTGCTGTTTGTGTTGAGCATGAATATGATTTGATCATGTTTATTGCGATACGGTTATTCATTTAAGTCAGAGAATAATTGTTGTTCTATTTACATGAATAACACCTTCTATGGTCATACATCCAATGTAAATGGTTTACTGAATCTCGATCGTAATAATACACATATTCATAATAGTGATGGCAAAATATGCAAAGTTGATAATGATAGTGCAACATATTTGTGGCACTGCCGTTTAGGTCATATTGGTGTAAAGTGCACGAAGAAACTCCATGTTGATGGGCTTTTGGAATCACTTGATTATGAATCACTTGATGCTGGCGAACCATGCCTCATGGGCAAGATGACTAAGACTCCGTTCTCCGGAACAATGGAGCGAGCAACAGACTTGTTGGAAATAATACATACTAATGTATGTGGTCCGATGAGTGTTGAGGCTCGCGGCGGGTATCGTTATTTTCTGACCTTCACAGATGATTTGAGCAGATATGGGTATATCTACTTGATGAAACATAAGTCTGAAACATTTGAAAAGTTTAAAGAATTTCAGAGTGAAGTGGAAAATCATCGTAACAAGAAAATAAAGTTTCTACGATCTGATCGCGGAGACGAATATTTGAGTTACGAGTTTGGTCTTCATTTGAAACAATGTGGAATAGTTTCGCAAACTCACGCCACTTGGAACACCACAGCATAATGGTGTGTCCGAACGTCGTAACCGTACTTTATTACATATAGTGCGATCTATGACGTCTCTTACCGATTTACCACTATCGTTTTGGCGTTATGCATTAGAGACAACTACATTCACGTTAAATAGGGCACCATCTAAATCCGTTGAGACGACACCAAATGAACTGTGGTTTGGCAAGAAACCTAAGCTGTCGTTTCTTAAAGTTTGGGGCTGCCATGCTTATGTGAAATAGCTTCAACCTGATAAGCTCGAACCCAAATCAGAGAAATGTGTCTTCATAGGATACCCAAAGGAGACTGTTGGGTACACCTTCTATCACAGATCCGGAGGCAAGATATTCGTTGCTAAGAATGGATCTTTTCTAGAAATGGAGTTTCTCTCGAAAGAAGTGAGTGGGAGGAAAGTAAAAATTGATGAGGTAATTGTACCTGCTCCCAAATTGGAAAGTAGTTCTTCACAGAAATCAGTTCCTGTGAGCCCTACACCAATTAGTGAGGAAGCTAATGATGATGATCATGAAACTTCAGATCAAGTCACTACCGAACCTCGTAGGTCAAATAGAATATGTTCCGCACCAGAGTGGGACGGTAATCCTATTCTGGGAATCATGTTACTAGACCATGACGAACCTACGAACTATGAGGAAGCGATGATGAGCCCAGATTCCGCGAAATAGTTTGAGGCCATGAAATCTGAGATGGGATCCATGTATGAGAACAAAGTATGGACTTTGATTGACTTGCCCGATGATCGGTGAGCCATTGAGAATAAATGGATCTTCAGGAGGAAGACGGACGCTGATAGTAGTGCTACTATCTACAAAGCTCGAATTGTCACAAAAGGTTTTCGACAAGTTCAAGGTGTTGACTACGATGAGATTTTCTCACTCGTATCGATGCTTAGAGTTTGTCCGAATCATGTTAGCAATTGCCGCATTTTATGAAATCTGGCAAATGGATGTCAAAACTGCATTCCTTAATGGATATCTCAAAGAAGAGTTGTATATGATGCAACCAGAAGGTTTTGTCGATCCTAAAGGTGCTAACAAAGTGTGCAAGCTCCAGCGATCCATTTATGGACTGGTGCAAGCCTCTCGGAGTTGGAATATACGCTTTGATAATGTGATCAACGCATATGGTTTTATACAGACTTGTGGTGAAGCCTGTATTTACAAGAAAGTGAGTGGGAGCGCTACAGCCTTTCTGATAAGTATATGTTAATGACATATTGTCGATCAAAAATAATGTAGAATTTTCTCAAAATCATAAAGGAGTGTTTGAAAGGAGTTTTTCAAAGAAAGACCTCGGTGAAGCTGCTTACATAATTGAGCATCAAGATCTATAGAGATAGATCAAGACGCTTGATAAGTTTTTTCAATGAGTACATACCTTGACAAGTTTTTGAAGTAGTTCAAAATAGAACAGTCAAGAAAGAGTTCTTGCCTATGTTACAAGGTGTGAAATTGAGTAAGACTCAAAGCCCGACCACGGCAGAAGATAGAAAGAGAATGAAAGTCGTTCCCTATGCCTCGGCCATAGGTTCTATAAAGTATGCCATGCTGTGTACCAGATTTATTGTATACCCTACACTGATTTTGGCAAGGGAGTACAATAGTGATCTAGGAGTAGATCACTGGACAGCGGTCAAAATTATCCTTAGTGGAATAAGGATATGTTTCTCGATTATGGAAGTGACAAAAGGTTCGTCGTAAAGGGTTACGTCGATGCAAGTTTTGACACTAAATCTAGATGACTCTAAGTCTCGGTCTAGATACATATTGGAAGTGGGAGCAATTAGCTAGAGTAGCTCCGTGCAGAGCATTGTAGACATAGAAATTTGCAAAATACTTACGGATCTGAGTGTGATAGACCCGTTGACTAAAATTATCTCACAATCAAAACATGATCACACCTTAGTACTCTTTGGGTGTTAATCACATAATGATGTGAACTAGATTATTGACTCTAGTAAACCCTTTGAGTGTTGGTCACATAGAGATGTGAACTATGGGTGTTAATCACATGGTGATGTGAATTATTGATGTTAAATCACATGGCGATGTGAACTAGATTATTGACTCTAGTGCAAGTGGAAGACTGAAGGAAATATGCCCTAGAGGCAATAATAAAGTATTATTTATTTCCTTGTATCATGATAAATGTTTATTATTCATGCTACAATTGTATTAACCGGAAACATAATACATGTGTGAATATATAGACAAACAGAGTGTCACTAGTATGCCTCTACTTGACTAGCTCGTTAATCAAAGATGGTTATGTTTCCTAGCCATAGACATAAGTTGTCATTTGATTAATGAGATCACCTCATTAGGAGAATGACGTGATTGACTTGACCCATTCCGTTAGCTTAGCACTCGATCGTTTAGTATGTTGCTATTGCTTTCTTCATGACTTATACATGTTCCTATGACTATGAGATTATGCAACTCCCGTTTACCGGAGGAACACTTTGTGTGCTACCAAACGTCACAACGTAAATGGGTGATTATAAAGGCGCTCTACAGGTGTCTCCAAAGGTACTTGTTGGGTTGGCGTATTTCGAGATTAGGATTTGTCACTCCAATTGTCGGAGAGGTATCTCTGGGCCCACTCGGTAATGCACATCACTATAAGCCTTGCAAGCATTGTGACTAATGAGTTAGTTGCGGGATGATGTATTACGGAACGAGTAAAGAGACTTGCCGGTAACGAGATTGAACTAGGTATCGAGATACCGACGATCAAATCTCGGGCAAGTAACATACCGGTGACAAAGGGAACAACGTATGTTGTTATGCGGTCTGACCGATAAAGATCTTCGTAGAATATGTGGGAGCCAATATGGGCATCCAGGTCCCGCTATTGGTTATTGACCGGAGACGTGTCTCGGTCATGTCTACATAGTTCTCGAACCCGTAGGGTCCGCACGCTTAACGTTACGATGACAGTTTTATTGAGTTTTGATGTACCAAAGGAGTTCGGAGTCCCGGATGAGATCGGGGATATGACGAGGAGTCTCGAAATGGTCGAGATGTAAAAATCGATATATTGGACGACTATATTCGGACTTCGGAAAGGTTCCGAGTGATTCGGGTATTTTTCGGAGTACCGGAGAGTTACGGGAATTCGTATTGGGCCTTAATGGGCCATACGGGAAAGGAGAGAAAGGCCTCAAAAGGTGGCCGCACCCCTCCCCATGGTCTGGTCCGAATTGGACTAGGGAAAGGGGGCGCACCCTTCCTTCTTTCTCCTTCCCCCTTCCCTTCTCCTACTCCCACAAGGAAAGGAGGAGTCCTACTCCCGGTGGGAGTAGGACTCCCCCCTATGGCGCGCCTCTCCCCTTGGACGGCTGCCTCCTCCTTGCTCCTTTATATACGGGGGCAGGGGGCACCCCAGAGACACAACAATTGATCCTTGAGATCTCTTAGCCGTGTGCGGTGCCCCCCTCCACCATATTACACCTCGATAATACCGTTGCGGAGCTTAGGCGAAGCCCTGCGTCGGTGGAACATCATCATCGTCACCACGCCGTCGTGCTAACGAAACTCTCCCTCAACACTCGGCTGGATCGGAGTTCGAGGGACGTCATCGAGCTGAACGTGTGTAGAACTCGGAGGTGCCGTACGTTCGGTACTTGATCGGTCGGATCGTGAAGACGTACAACTACATCAACCGCGTTGTGATAATGCTTCCGCAGTCGGTCTACGAGGGTACGTGGACAACACTCTCCCCTCTCGTTGCTATGCATCACCATGATCTTGCATGTGCGTAGGAATTTTTTTGAAATTACTACGTTCCCCAACAAGTTTCTCCAACTTTAGTTGAACCAAGTGTGGCTACGCCCGGTCCTTGAGAAGGTTTAAACAGCACCAACTTGATGAACTATCGTTGTGGTTTTGATGCGTAGGTAAGAATGGTTCTTGCTCAGCCCGTAGCAGCCACGTAAAACTTGCAACAACAAAGTAGAGGACGTATAACTTGTTTTTGCAGGGCATGTTGTGATGTGATATGGTCAAGACATGATGCTATATTTTATTGTATGGGATGATCATGTTTTGTAACCGAGTTATCGGCAACTGGCAGGAGCCATATGGTTGTCGCTTTATTGTATGCAATGCAATCGCCCTGTAATGGTTTACTTTATCACTAAGCGGTAGCGATAGTCGTAGAAGCAATAGTTGGCGAGATGACAACGATGCTGATAACCCACAAGTATAGGGGATCAATTGTAGCCTCTTTCGATAAGAAGAGTGTTGAACCCAACGAGGAGCTAAAGGTAGAACAAATATTTCCTCAAGTTCTATCGACCACCGATACAACTCTACGCACGCTTAACGTTCGCTTTACCTAGAACAAGTATGAAACTAGAAGTACTTTGTAGGTGTTTTTGGGTAGGTTTGCAAGATAATAAAGAGCGCGTAAATAAAAAGTAGGGGCTGCTTAGATAAAGACACAACTAAATTAGTTTTAGTAAAGAGCTTTTTGTCACGAGAAAGTTATTTGTCCCTAGGCAATCGATAACTAGACCGGTAATCATTATTGCAATTTTATTTGAGGGAGAGGCATAAGCTAACATACTTTCTCTACTTGGATCATATGCACTTATGATTGGAACTCTAGCAATCATCCGCAACTACTAAAGATCATTAAGGTAAAACCCACCCATAGCATTAAAGCATCAAGTCCTCTTTATCCCATACGCAAACAACCTACTTACTCGGGTCAGTGCTTCTGTCACTCACGCCACCCACCATAAGGAAATCATGAACATATTTCAAACCCTACAACGGGAATACCTCACGCTTGCGTGACATGGAGAGCACCATAGGACAGCACCAATAATAAAACATACAACTCAAACCAATCACGATCATCAAATAACCCATAGGACAAAACGGATCTACTCAAACATCATAGGATAGCCATACATCATTGGGAAATAATATATAGCATTGAGCACCATGTTTAAGTAGAGATTACAGCGGGTAAGAGAGAGGTTACACCGCTGCATAGAGGGGGGAAGAGTTGGTGATGATGGCGGTGAAGTTGTTGGTGAAGATTGCGGCGATGATGATGGCCCCTGGTGGCACTCCGGCGCCACCGGAAGCGAAGGGGAGAGAGCCCCCCTCCTTCTTCTTCTTCCTTGACCTCCTCCCTAGATGGGAGAAGGGTTTCCCCTCTGGTCCTTGGTCTCCATGGCATGGGAGGGGCGAGAGCCCCTCCGAGATTGGATCCGTCTCTCTGTCTCTCTCTGTTTTTGCGCTCTCCTCTGTTGCCCTTTCACCGTTTCTTTTATATCCGGAGATCCGTAACTCCGATTGGGTTGAATCTTTCGCCCAGATTTTTCTCATAAAATTAGCTTTCTTGCGGCAAAAGAAGAGCGTCAACCGCCTTACGGGGTGCCCACGAGGGTCCAGGGTGCGCCCCCTGCCTCGTGGCCCCCTCGGGCACCGTCTCGCGTTGATTTTACTTCCCAAAAATCATAAATATTCAAAAATAATTCTCCATCCGTTTTTACCCCGTTTGGACTCTGTTTGATATTGGGTTTCTGTGAAACATAAACATGTAACAAACAGGAACTGGCACTGGATCAATATGTTAGTCCCAAAAATAGTATAAAAAGTTGCCAAAAGTATATGAAAGTTGTAGAATATTGGCATGGAACAATAAAAAATTATAGATACGACGGAGACGTATCAGCATCCCCAAGCTTAATTCCTGCTCGTCCTCGAGTAGGTAAATGATAAAAAAGATAATTTTTGATGTGGAATGCTACCTAGCATAATCTTGATCATGTATCTAATCATGGCATGAATATTAAGACACGAGTGTTTCAAAGCAATAGTCTATCATTTGACATAACAACAATAATACTTCAAGCCTACTAATAAAGCAATCATGTCTTTTCAAAATAACAAGGCCAAAGAAAGTTATCCCTACAAAATCATATAGTCTGGCTATGCTCCATCTTCACCACACAAAATATTCAAATCATGCACAACCCCGATGACAAGCCAAGCAATTGGTTCATACTTTTTAACGCGCTTCAGCTTTTTCAACCCTCACGCAATACATGAGCGCAAGCCATGGATATAGCACTATAGGTGGGATAGAATATGATGATGGGGGTTATGTGGAGAAGACAAAAAGGAGAAAGTCTCACATCGACGCGGCTAATCAACGGGCTATGGAGATGCCCATCGATTGATGTCAATGTGAGGAGTAGGGATTGCCATGCAACGGATGCACTAAGAGCTATAAGTATACGAAAGCTGAAACTGAAACTAAGTGGGTGTGCATCCAACTTGCTTGCTCATGAAGACCTAGGGCATTTGAGGAAGCCCATCGTTGGAATATACAAGCCAAGTTCTATAATGAAAATTCCCACTAGTATATGAAAGTGATAACTCAAGAGACTCTCTATATGAAGAACATGGTGCTACTTTGAAGCACAAGTGTGGTAAAAGGATAGTAACATTGCCCCTTCTCTCTTTTTCTCTATTTTTTTTTCTTTTTTCCTTTTTTTGGGCCTTCTCTTTTTTTGGCCTTTCTCTTTTTTTTCGTCCGGAGTCTCATCCCGACTTGTGGGGGAATCATAGTCTCCATCATCCTTTCCTCACTGGGGCAATACTCTAATAATGATGATCATCACACTTTTATTTACTTACAACTCACTATTACAACTCGATATCTAGAACAAAGATATGACTCTATATGAATGCCTCCGGCGGTGTACCGGGATGTGCAACGATCTAGCGTAGCAATGACATCAAAAAATGGACAAGCCATGAAAACATCATGCTAGCTATCTTACGATCATGCAAAGCAATATGACAATAAATGCTCAAGTCATGTATATGATGATGATGGAAGTTGCATGGCAATATATCTCGGAATGGCTATGGAAATGCCATGATAGGTAGGTATGGTGGCTGTTTTGAGGAAGATATAATGAGGCTTATGTGTGATAGAGCGTATCGTATCACGGGGTTTGGATGCACCGGCGAAGTTTGCGCCAACTCTCGAGGTGAGAAAGGGCAGTGCACGGTACCGAAGAGGCTAGCAATGATGGAAGGTGAGAGTGCGTATAATCCATGGACTCACATTAGTCATAAAGAACTCATATACTTATTGCAAAAGTTTATTAGCCCTTGAAGCAAAGTACTACTATGCATGCCCCTAGGGTAGGGATGGGCATATAACCCGAAAACCGATGTCCCGAACCGAAATAACCGGCACCGAAGCTGAATTCACCGAAACCGGGAACTTCGGTTGCATGTCCGGTTTGCATTTGATGAAAACCGAATTTAGTCCGGTGAATTCGGGTTTATTGCCGGGGTACCCGAATAGACCGAAACCTGAGTAATCACAAGGTCCGACCTGCACGCCTGTTGCTGTACTCAAGTGCTCTTTCCACTGCTTGAGTGCACGAGTCCCACGACCTTATCGGGAAGAAGCGAACCTAAGTAGTACCATAGTGAGCCGCCGTCGCTACATATTTTGTGTAAAAGACAAAGTACTAGTAGTACTTCTCTCGGGTAGTAGTAGTACTAAAGGTGCTGCCACCGCTAATTTTACAGAATGAAGTCTAGCTCAGGAGAATCAATAGCAGACTAGCAGTAGTAGCTACAAGTAGTACGCAGACCTACAAGCACTGTGCATCAGAATAAAGTTATTGAGGTTCCTGCTGCTACGTGTACGTACTACTGTACATTCATCAGAATAGGGGCAGTGATTCCATCTGTTATTTAATATATATATCTCGGTGCTGTTCGGTAGAACCGACCACCGAACCGAAATTTCGGTGCAGAGAATCATCGGTTAGCTAATATTTTACTGACCGATCGGTCCATGCTTTGGCAAAACCGAAATTCTGAATTGACCGAGGAACCGCCCCGATTGGTTTGGGGGAACCGAACGCCCAGGCCTACCCTAGGGGGATAGATTGGTAGGAAAAGACCATCGCTCGTCCCCGACCGCCACTCATAAGGAAGACAATCAATAAATAAACCATGCTCCGACTTCGTTACATAACGGTTCACCATACGTGCATGCTACGGGAATCACAAACCTCAACACAAGTATTTCTACAATCCACAACTACCCACTAGCATGACTCTAATATCACCATTTTTATATCGCAAAACTATTGCAAGGAATCAAACACATCATATTCAGTGATCTACAAGTTTATGTAGGATTTTATGACTAACCATGTGAATGACCAATTCCTGTCATCTCTCTAAATAGATATAAGTGAAGCAAGAGAGTTTAATTCTTTCTAAAAAAGATATGCCCACGCTCTAATAAATATAATTGAAGCAAAAGAGCATTCTACAAATGGCGGTTGTCTAAGTGAAGAGAAACAGGCAATCCAAACTTCAAATGATATAAGTGAAGCACATGAAGCATTCTATAAATCCATACTCAAAAGATATAAGTGAAGTGCAAAGAGAATTCTATAAATCAACCAAGGACTATCTCATACCAGCATGGTGCATAAAATAAAAATGAAAACTAAATGCAAAAGACGCTCCAAGATCTGCACATGTCACATGAACGAAACGAATACGAAAACATACCGATACTTGTTGAAGAAAGAGGGGATGCCTTCCGGGGCATCCCCAAGCATAGACGCTTGAGTCTCCTTGAATATTTACTTGGGGTGCCTTGGGCATCCCCAAGATTGAGCTCTTGACTCTCTTCCTTCTTCTCATATCGAGACCTTCTCGATCATCGAACACTTCATCCACACAAAACTTCAACAGAAAACTCGGTAAGATCCGTTAGTATAATAAAGCAAATCACTACTCTAAGTGCTGTTGCAAACCAATTCATATTTTTTTTTCATGTGTCTACTGTAATATAACTTTTTTCATGGCTTAATCCACTGATATAAATCGATAGTTTCATCAAAACAAGCAAACTATGCATCAAAAACAGAATCTGTCTAAAACAGAACAGTCTGTAATAATATGAACATTCACCATACTTATGATACTTGAAAAATTCTTCCAAAATTATGAAAAATAAAAAATTTGTATAGAAAGACGGTGCAAAAAGAATCAGTTGACCTTCCAGTAAAAAATTAAAAATCATGCACTACAGCCAAAGTTTCTGTCCTGCACCGTACAAACCAACAAGCATTGTAAACATTCTAAAGGCAAACCTTGGCACATTATTTTTATAATACAATGGAATTGTAAAAGGGGATAATTATTATTTTTTGAAAAGTTTCTGTAATCAAGATTTACAAAGTTTCCATGAGCATGAACAAAGTTCAAGGCTAGCTCCCACTTCAACAATGCTCGTCTTTCTCACTTTCGCTTTTCTTTTTGAAAAAGTTTTGGGTTCCCCTCTTTATTTTTTTTGTTTTTAAACTTTATAAAAGCACACAACAGAAATAAATGACTCTCTAAAACTTCCGGGTTGTCTCCCTGGCAGCGCTTTCTTTAAAGCCATTAAGCTAGGCATATAGTGCTCAAGTAGTGAATCCACCCGGATCCCAAGGTATATCAAAGCCAATTTGAATAAACAATGATTTGTAATTTAGTAGTGAGCACAAAGCAACATATATCATGTAATGAAGAAGTCTAACTCTCTTCGTATGCATCGGCATGTCATAAAAGAACAATTCATGCACGCATAGTAAAGGCCAATGCATAGTATAAACAGTTTCTTGCAGTTTTATCATATTGGAAACATAGAGAGGTGGAGATATAGTTCCTCTCTCATAATAATTGCAAGTTGGAGCAGCAAGCACATGCATATTATATTCATCAAAATCATCATGTGCAACGGTAAAAGGCAACCCATCAATATAATCCTTAATAAAAGCAAACTTCTCCGATATAGTGTAGTCGGGAGAATTCAAAAAGATAATATGACTATCATGCGTGAGTGCAATAGCAAAAATTTCATGTTTAACATAAGGAACTATAGCAAGTTCATCTCCATAAGCATAATTCATATTGGCATCTTGGCCACAAGCATAGCAAGCATCATCAAAAAGGGATAATTTCAAGAGAATCAACGGGATCATAATAGTCATCATAGCAATCATCCTTTGGTAAGCATGAAGGGAAATTAAACAATGTATGAGTTGAATAGTTACTCTCATTAGAAGGTGGGCACGGGTAGCTAATCCGCTCTTCCTCCTTTTGTTCTTCGCTCTCCTCATCATCTTTTTCATCCAATGAGCTCACAGTTTCATCAATTTCTTCTTCCATAGACTCCTGCAAAATATTAGTCTCTTCTTGGACAACAGAGGAGTCCTCAATATATGGTTTAACATAGGCATTAGAATCATAATTATCATAGCAATATTCAAGTATGGTCAGATTTGTAAAGAGTAGCATCATACTTTTCAATCAAAAAGCAATTTCATAAGCACCCTTAAATGCAACAAATTCTTCAATTTGTTGAACATTATAGTAATTATAAACACCCTTAGCATATGAAGATACGATTCCATTATCAATAAACTCACATTGGTAGGGAAGGTGTTTCTTAGGGTTTTCAGAACAACAAGTAAAATAATATATTTCACATAAATTCCAAGCATAGCATTGCAAACGATGAATCTGACCCAGTAAAAGTTTCCCTTTTTCAGATATACGGTGTCGCACATAACAAGCATGATCATCTAAGGATTTGCCCTCAACTAAGCTAGTTGGGGTTTCAGCACGAGCACATAGGGATCAAAGATGATCCAAGTAATAAGCTTCAGGAGTGTGATAGATTTTGAGTGGTTCTTCAACCATTGGTTCAGTAGGTACAACTAATTTTTTTGGTATTTTGCGTTTCCTACCCATAACTAAAGATAGAAAACAACTAAGAACAGCAAATAAAAATTTCTTAGTGATAAAGCAAACAAGCACACATGAGAATATTCACCCCACGCTATTGCTCCCCGGCAACGGCGCCAGAAAAAGGTCTTGATAACCCACAAGTATAGGGGATCAATTGTAGCCTCTTTCGATAAGTAAGAGTGTCGAACCCAACGAGGAGCTAAAGGTAGAACAAATATTCCCTCAAGTTCTATCGACCACCGATACAACTCTACGCACGCTTAACGTTCGCTTTACCTAGAACAAGTATGAAACTAGAAGTACTTTGTAGGTGTTTTTGGATAGGTTTGCAAGATAATAAAGAGCGCGTAAATAAAAAGTAGGGGCTGCTTAGATAAAGACACAACTAAATTAGTTTTAGTAAAGAGCTTTTTGTCACGAGAAAGTTATTTATCCCTAGGCAATCGATAACTAGACCGGTAATCATTATTGCAATTTTATTTCAGGGAGAGGCATAAGCTAACATACTTTCTCTACTTGGATCATATGCACTTATGATTGGAACTCTAGCAAGTATCCGCAACTACTAAAGATCATTAAGGTAAAATCCAACCATAGCATTAAAACATCAAGTCCTCTTTATCCCATACGCAAACAACCTACTTACTCGGGTCTGTGCTTCTATCACTCACGCCACCCACCATAAGCAAATCATGAAAATATTGCAAACCCTACAGCGGGAATACCTCACGCTTGCGCGACACGGAGAGCACCATAGGACAGCACCAATAATAAAACATACAACTCAAACCAATCACGATCATTAAATAACCCATAGGACAAAACGGATCTACTCAAACATCATAGGATAGCCATACATCATTGGGAAATAATATATAGCGTTGAGCACCATGTTTAAGTAGAGATTACAGCGGGTAAGAGAGAGGTTACACCACTGCATAGAGGGGGGAAGAGTTGGTGATGATGGCGGTGAAGTTGTTGGTGAAGATTGCGGCGATGATGATGGCCCACGGTGGCACTCCGGCGCCACTGAAAGCGAAGGGGAGAGAGCCCCCCTCCTTCTTCTTCTTCCTTGACCTCCTCCCTAGATGGGAGAAGGGTTTCCCCTCTGGTCCTTGGTCTCCATGGCATGGGAGGGGCGAGAGCCCCTCCGAGATTGGATCTGTCTCTCTGTCTCTCTCTGTTTCTGCGCTCTCCTCTGCTGCCCTTTCACCGTTTCTTTTATATCCGGAGATCTGTAACTCCGATTGGGTTGAATCTTTTGCCCAGATTTTTCTCATAAAATTAGTTTTCTTGTGGCAAAAGAAGAGCGTCCACCGCCTTACAGGGTGCCCACGAGGGTCCAGGGCGCCTGCCCCCCTGGGGCACCGTCTCGCGTTGATTTTACTTCCCAAAAATCATAAATATTTCAAAATAATTCTCCGTCCGTTTTTATCCCGTTTGGACTCCGTTTGATATTGGGTTTCTGCGAAACATAAACATGCAACAAACAGGAACTGGCACTGGGCACTGGATCAATATGTTAGTCCCAAAAATAGTATAAAAAGTTGCCAAAAGTATATGAAAGTTGTAGAATATTGGCATGGAACAATCAAAAATTATAGATACGACGGAGACGTATCAGATGCTATGATGGAGATCAAGGTGTCGCGCCGGTGATGATGGTGATCATGACGATGCTTCGGAGATGGAGATCACAAGCACAAGATGATGATGGCCATATCATATCACTTATATTGATTGCATGTGATGATTATCCTTTATGCATCTTACTCTCCTTTGATTGACGGTAGCATTATAAGATGATCTCTCACTAAATTTCAAGATAAAAGTGTTCTCCCTGAGTATGCACCGTTGCCAAAGTTCGCCGTGCCGAGACACCACGTGATGATCGGGTGTGATAAGCTCTACGTTCATCTACAACGGGTGCAAGCCAGTTTTGCACACGCGGAATACTCGGGTTAAACTTGATGAGCGTAGCATATGCAGATATGGCCTCGGAACACTGAGACCGAAAGGTCGAGCGTGAATCATATAGTAGATATGATCAACATAGTGATGTTCACCGTTGAAAACTACTCCATCTCACGTGATGATCGGACATGGTTTAGTTGATTTGGATCACGTGATCACTTAGATGATCAGTGGGATATCTATCTAAGTGGGAGTTCTTAAATAATATGATTAATTGAACTTAAATTTATCATGAACTTAGTACCTGATAGTATTTTGCTTGTCTATGTTGTATGTAGATAGATGGCCCGTGTTGTTGTTCCGTTAAATTTTAATGCGTTCCTTGAGAAAGCAAAGTTGAAAGATGATGGTAGCAATTACACGGACTGGGTCCGTAACTTGAGGATTATCCTCATTGCTGCACAGAAGAATTACGTCCTGGAAGCACCGCTGGGTGTACCACATGCGCTAGCAACTGCAGACATTGTGAATGCCTGGCATTCGCGTGTTGATGACTACTCGATAGTTCAGTGTGCCATGCTTTAAGGCTTAGAACCGGGACTTCAACGACGTTTTGAACGTCATGGAGCATACGAGATGTTCCAGGAGTTGAAAGTTAATATTTCAAGCAAATGCCCAGATTGAGAGATATGAAGTCTCCAATAAGTTCTACAGCTGCAAGATGGAGGAGAATAGTTCTGTCAGTGAGCATATACTCAGAATGTCTGGGTACTGCAATCACTTGATTCAACTGGGAGTTAATCTTCCGGATGATAGTGTCATTGACAGAATTCTTCAATCACTGCCACCAAGCTACAAGAGCTTCGTGATGAACTATAATATGCAAGGGATGGATAAGACAATTCCCGAGCTCTTCGCAATGCTAAAAGGCTGCGGAGGTAGAAATCAAGAAGGAGCATCAAGTGTTGATGGTCAATAAGACCACCTGTTTCAAGAAAAAGGGTAAAGGGAAGAAGAAGGGGAACTTCAAGAAGAACAGCAAACAAGTTGCTGCTCAAGAGAAGAAACCCAAGTCTGGACCTAAGCCTGAGACTGAGTGCTTCTACTGCAAGCAGACTGGTCACTGGAAGCGGAACTGCCCCAAGTATTTGGCGGATAAGAAGGATGGCAAGGTGAACAAAGGTATATGTGATATACATGTTATTGATGTGTACCTTACCAGAGCTCGCAGTAGCACCTGGGTATTTGATACTGGTTCTGTTGCTAATATTTGCAACTCGAAACAGGGACTACGGATTAAGAGAAGACTGGCTAAGGACGAGGTGACGATGCGCGTGAGAAATGGTTCCAAAGTCGATGTGATCGCCATCGGCACACTACCTCTAAATCTACCTTCGGGATTAGTTTTAGACCTAAATAATTGTTATTTGGTGCCAGCGTTGAGCATGAACATTATATCTGGATCTTGTTTGATGTGAGACAGTTATTCATTTAAATCTGAGAATAATGGTTGTTCTATTTATATGAGTAATATCTTTTATGGTCATGCACCCTTGAAGAGTGGTCTATTTTTGTTGAATCTCGAAAGTAGTGATACACATATTCATAATGTTGAAGCCAAAAGATGCAGATTTGATAATGATAGTGCAACTTATTTGTGGCACTGCCTTTTGGGTCATATTGGTGTAAAGCACATGAAGAAACTCCATACTGATGGACTTTTGGAATCACTTGGTACTTGCGAACCGTGCCTCATGGGCAAGATGACTAAAACGCCGTTCTCCGGATCTATGGAGCGAGCAACTGATTTGTTGGAGATCATACATACTAATGTATGTGGTCCAATGAATATTGAGGCTCGCGGCGGGTATCGTTATTTTCTCACCTTCACAGATGATTTAAGCATATATGGGTATATCTACTTAATGAAACATAAGTCTGAAACATTTGAAAAGTTCAAAGAATTTCAGAGTGAAGTTGAAAATCATCGTAACAAGAAAATAAAGTTTCTACGATCTGATCGTGGAGGAGAATATTTGAGTTACGAGTTTGGTCTACATTTGAAATAATGCGAAATAGTTTCGCAACTCACGCCACCCAGAACACCACAGCGTAATGGTGTGTCCGAACGTCGTAATCGTACTTTACTAGATATGGTGCGATCTATGATGTCTCTTACTGATTTACCGCTATCGTTTTGGGGTTATGCTCTAGAGACAGCTGCATTCACGTTAAATAGGGCACCATCAAAATCCGTTGAGACGACACCTTATGAACTGTTGTTTGGCAAGAAACCAAAGTTGACGTTTCTTAAAGTTTGGGGCTGTGATGCTTATGTGAAAAAGCTTCAACCTGATAAGCTCGAACCCAAATCGGAGAAATGTGTCTTCATAGGATACCCAAAGGAAACTGTTGGGTACACCTTCTATCACAGATCCGAAGGCAAAACATTCATTGCTAAAAATGGATCCTTTCTAGAGAAGGAGTTTCTCTCGAAAGAAGTGAGTGGGAGGAAAGTAGAACTTGATGAGGTAACTGTACCTGCTCCCTTATTGGAAAGTAGTTCATCACACAAACCGGTTCCTGTGACACCTACACCAATTAGTGAGGAAGCTAATGATGATGATCATGAAGCTTAAGATCAAGTTACTACCAAACTTCGTAGGTCAACCAGAGTGAGATCCGCACCAGAGTGGTACGGTAATCCTGTTCTGGAGGTCATGTTACTAGACCATGACGAACCTACGAACTATGAAGAAGTGATGGTGAGCCCAGATTCCGCAAAATGGCTTGAGGCCATGAAATCTGAGATGGGATCCATGTATGAGAACAAAGTGTGGACTTTGGTTGACTTGCCCGATGGTCGGCAAGCAATTGAGAATAAATGGATCTTCAAGAAGAAGACAGACGCTGACGGTAATGTTACTGTCTATTGCTACCTCTTGAGCACCGCGTTGGTTTTCCCTTGAAGAGGAAAGGGTGATGCAGCAAAGTAGCGTAATTATTTCCCTCAGTTTTTGAGAACCAAGGTATCAATCCAGTAGGAGGCTACGCGCGAGTCCCTCGCACCTACACAAACAAATAAATCCTCGCAACCAACGCGATAAGGGGTTGTCAATCCCTACACGGTCACTTACGAGAGTGAGATCTGATAGATATGATAACATAATATTTTTGGTATTTTTATGATAAAGATGCAAAGTAAAATAAAAGCAAAATAAAAAGCAACGGAAATAGCTAAGTGTTGGAAGATTAATATGATGGAAGATAGACCCGGGGGCCATAGGTTTCACTAGTGGCTTCTCTAAAGAGCATAAGTATTTTACGGTGGGTGGACAAATTACTGTTGAGCAATTGACAGAATTGAGCATAGTTATGAGAATATCTAGGTATGATCATGTATATAGGCATCACGTCCGAGACAAGTAGACCGACTCCTGCCTGCATCTACTACTATTACTCCACACATCGACCGCTATCCAGCATGCATCTAGAGTATTAAGTTCATAAGAACAGAGTAACGCCTTAAGCAAGATGACATGATGTAGAGGGATAAATTCATGCAATATGACAAAAACCCCATCATCCTCGATGGCAACAATACAATACGTGCCTTGCTGCCCCTACTGTCACTTGGAAAGGACACCGCAAGATTGAACCCAAAGCTAAGCACTTCTCCCATTGCAAGAAGGATCAATCTAGTAGGCCAAACCAAACTGATAATTCGAAGAGACTTGCAAAGATAACCAATCATACATAAAAGAATTCAGAAGATTCAAATATTGTTCATAGATAAACTTGATCATAAACCCACTATTCATCGGTCTCAACAAACACACTGCAAAAGAAGATTACATCGAATAGATCTCCACAAGAGAGGGGGAGAACATTGTATTGAGATCCAAAAAGAGAGAAGAAGCCATCTAGCTAATAACTATGGACCCGAAGGTCTGAGGTAAACTACTCACACTTCATCGGAGAGGCTATGGTGTTGATGTAGAAGCCCTTCGTGATCGGTTCCCCTTCCGGCGGAGCTCCGGAACAGGCCCCAAGATGGGATCTCGTGGGTACAGAAGGTTGCGGTGGTGGAATTAGGTTTTTGGCTCCGTATCTGATCGTTTGGGGGTACGTAGGTATATATAGGAGGAAGGAGTACGTCGATGGAGCAACGTGGGGCCCACGAGGGTGGAGGGCGCGCCTGGGGAGGGGGGGTAGGCGCGCCCCCTACCTCGTGGCTTCCTGGAAGCTTCCTGGACGTAGGGTCCAAGTCTCCTGGATCATGTTCGTTCCGAAAATCACATTCCCGAAGGTTTCATTCCGTTTGGACTCCGTTTGATATTCTTTTTCTGCGAAACTCTGAAATAGGCAAAAAAACAGCAATTCTGGGCTGGGCCTCCGGTTAATAGGTTAGTCCCAAAAATAATATAAAAGTGAATAATACAGCCCAATCATGTCGAAAACAAAAGATAATATAGCATGGAGCAATAAAAAATTATAGATACGTTGGAGACGTATCAAGCATCCCCAAGCTTAATTCTTGCTCGTCCTCGAGTAGGTAAATGATAAAAACAGAATTTTTGATGTGGAATGCTACTTGGCATAATTCCAATGTAATTCTTCTTAATTGTGGTATGAATATTCAGATCCGAAAGATTCAAGATAAAAGTTCAATATTGACATAAAAATAATAATACTTCAAGCATACTAACTAAGCAATTATGTCCTCTCAAAATAACATGGCCAAAGAAAGTTCATCCCTACAAAATCATATAGTTTGGTCATGCTCCATTTTCGTCACACAAGAATGCTCTCATCATGCACAATCCCGATGACAAGCCAAGCAATTGTTTCATACTTTAGTAATCTCAAACTTTATAAACCTTCACGCAATACATGAGCGTGAGCCATGGATATAGCACTATGGGTGGAATAGAGTATAATGATGGGGGTTATGTGGAGAAGACAAAAAGGGAGAAAGTCTCACATCAACGAGGCTAATCAACGAGCTATGGAGATGCCCATCGATTGATGTTAATGCAAGGAGTAGGGATTGCCATGCAACGGATGCACCAGAGCTATAAATATATGAAAGCTCAACAAAAGAAACTAAGTGGGTGTGCATCCAACTTGCTTGCTCACGAAGACCTAGGGTACTTGAGGAGGCCCATTGTTGGAATACACAAGCCAAGTTCTATAATGCAAAATTCCCACTAGTATATGAAAGTGACAAAACGAGAGACTCTCTATCATGAAGATTATGGTGCTACTTTGAAGCACAAGTGTGGTAAAAGGATAGTAGCATTGTCCCTTTTTATTTCTCTTTTTTTTGGGCCTTCTTTTTTTGGTCTTTCTCTTTTTTTTGGGACAATGCTCTATTAAATGATGATCATCACACTTCTATTTATTTACAACTCAATGATTACAACTCGATACTAGAACAAGGTATGACTCTATATGCATGCCTCCGGCGGTGTACCGGGATATGCAATGAACCAAGAGTGACATGTATGAAAGAATTATGAACGGTGGCTTTGCCAAAAATACTATGTCAACTACATGATCATGCTAAGCAATATGACAATGATGAACGTGTCATGATAAACAGAACGGTGGAAAGTTGCATGGCAATATATCTCAGAATGGCTATGGAAATGCCATAATAGGTAGGTATGGTGGCTTTTTTGAGGAAGATATAAGGAGGTTTATGTGTGAAAGAGCGTATCATATCACGGGGTTTGGATGCACCCACGAAGTTTGCACCGACTCTCAATGTGAGAAAGGGCAATGCACGGTACCGAAGAGGCTAGCAATGATGGAAAGGTGAGAGTGCGTATAATCTATGGACTCAACATTAGTCATAAAGAACTCACATACTTATTGCAAAAATCTACAAGTCATCAAAAACCAAGCACTACGTGCATGCTTCTAGGGGGGTAGATTGGTAGGAAAAGACCATCGCTCGTCCCCGACCGCCACTCATAAGGAGGACAATCAAAGAACACCTCATGTTTCAAATTTGTTACATAACGTTTACCATACGTGCAAGCTACGGGACTTGCAAACTTCAACACATGTATTTCTCAAATTCACAACTACTCAACTAGCACAACTTTAATATCACTACCTCCATGTCTCAAAACAATCATCAAGCATCAAACTTCTCTTAGTATTCAACACACTCATAAGAAAGTTTTTACTATTCTTGAATACCTAGCATATTACGATTATTTAAGCAAATTACCATGCTATTTAAGACTCTCAAAATAATCTAAGTGAAGCATGAGAGATCAAAAGTTTCTATAAAACAAATCCACCACCGTGCTCTAAAAGATATAAGTGAAATACTAGAGCAAAAACTATATAACTCAAAAGATATAAGTGAAGTGCATAGAGTATTCTAATAATTTCTGAATCATGTCTCTCTCTCTCAAAAGGTGTGTACAGCAAGGCTGATTGTGGTAAACTAAAAATCAAAGACTCAAATCATATAAGACGCTCCAAGCAAAACACATATCATGTGGTGACTAAAAATATAGCTCCAAGTAAAGTTACCGATGGAAGTACGAAAGAGGGGATGCCTTCCGGGGCATCCCCAAGCTTTGGATTTTAGGTGTCCTTAGATTATCTTGGGGGTGCCATGGGCATCCCCAAGCTTAGGCTCTTGCCACTCCTTGTTCCATAATCCATCAAATCTTTCACCCAAAACTTGAAAACTTCACAACACAAAACTTAACAGAAAATCTCGTGAGCTCCATTAGCGAAAGGAAAAAAAATACCACTTCAAGGTACTGTAATGAACTCATTATTTATTTATATTGGTGTTAAACCTACTGTATTCCAACTTCTCTATGGTTTATAAACTATTTTATTAGCCATAGATTCATCAAAATAAGCAAACAACACACGAAAAACAGAATCTGTCAAAAACAGAACAGTCTGTAGTAATCTGTAACTAACGCAAACTTCTGAAACTCCAAAAAATCAGCCAAAATAGGAAGACCTAGAAAATTTGTTTATTGATCAGCAGCAATGGGAATCAATATTTTATCACGTTCTGGTGATTTTTAACAATTATTTTCGTGAACAGAAAGTTTCTGGAATTTTCTGCAAGATCAAATAACTATCATCCAAGAAGATCCTATAGGTTTAACTTGGCACAAACACTAATTAAAACATAAAAACACATCTAACCAGAGGCTAAATCAAAAATTCATTCCTAAACAGAAGCAAAAAAGCAAAAAAAACTAAAAAATAAAATTGGGTTGCCACCCAACAAGCGCTATCGTTTAACGCCCCTAGCTAGGCATAAAAGCAAGGATAGATCTAGGTATTGGCATCTTTGGTAGGCAATCCATAAGTGGCTCTCATGATAGATTCATATGGTAATTTTACTTTCTTCCTAGGGAAGTGTTCCATGCCTTTCTTTAATAGAAATTGGAATCTAATATTCCCTTCCTTCATATCAACAATTGCACCAATCGTTCTAAGGAAAGGTCTACCTAGAATAATAGGGCATGAAGGATTGCAATCTATATCAAGAACAATAAAATCTACAGGCACATAGTTCCTATTTGCAACAATAAGAACATCATTAATTCTTCCCATAGGTTTCTTAATAGTGGAATCCGCAAGGTGCAAGTTTAAAGAGCAATCATCAAAATGACGGAAACCTAGCAAATCACATAGTCTTTGGAATCGTGGAAACACTAGCACCCAAATCACACAAAGCATAGCATTCATGATCTTTAATATTAATTTTAATAGTAGGTTCCCACTCATCATAAAGTTTTCTAGGGATAGAAACTTCCAACTCAAGCTTTTCTTCATAAGATTGCATCAAAGCATCAACGATATGTTTGGTAAAGGCTTTATTTTGACTATAAGCATGAGGAGAATTTAGCACGGATTGCAACAAGGAAATACAATCTATAAAAGAGCAATTATCATAATTAAATTCCTTGAAATCCAAAATAGTGGGTTCATTAATATCTAATGTTTTGATCTCTTCAATCCCACTTTTATCAATTTTAGCATCAAGTTCTAAAAACACCGAATTTTTGGAACGCCTTCTAGGTAAAGGTGGATCATATTCAGTCCCATCATTATCAAGATTCATATTGCAAAACAAAGATTTAATAGGGGACACATCAATAACTTTTAGATCTTCATCTTTATTTTCATAGAAATTTGAAGAACACACTTTCATAAAACAATCTTTCTTAGCACGCATCCTAGCGGTTCTTTCTTTGCACTCATCAATGGAAATTCTCATGGCTTTGAGAGACTCATTGATATCATGCTTAGGAGGAATAGATCTAAGTTTTAAAGAATCAACATCAAGAGAAATTCTATCAACGTTCCTAGCCAATTCATCAATTTTAAGCAATTTCTCTTCAAGCAAAGCATTGAAATTCTTTTGCGAATTCATAAACTCTTTAACACTAGTCTCAAATTCAGAGGGCATCTTATTAAAATTTCCATAAGAATTGTTGTAGGAATTACCATAATTATTAGAGGAATTGCTAGGATAAGGCCTAGGATTAAAGTTTCCTCTATACGCGTTGTCACCAAAATTATTCCTACCAACGAAATTCACATCCAAAGATTCATTATTATTCTCAATCAAAGTAGACAAGGGCATATCATTAGGATTAGAAGAAACACTCTTACAAGCAAATAATTTCATAAGTTCATCTATCTTTCCACTCAAAACATTAATTTCTTCTATCGCATGCACTTTTTTATTAGTAGATCTTTCAGTGTGCCATTGCAAATAATTAACCATAATATTATCTAGCAGTTTAGTAGCTTCTCCTAAAGTGATTTCCATAAAAGTGCCTCCTGCGGCCGAATCTAAAAGATTTCTAGAAGCAAAATTCAATCCGGCATAAATTTTTTATATAATCATCCACAAATTCAAACCATGTGTAGGGCAATTACGTATCATTAATTTCATTCTCTCCCAAGCTTGTGCAACATGTTCATGATCAAGTTGCTTAAAATTCATAATATCGTTTCTAATAGAGATAATCTTGGCGGGAGGAAAATACTTAGAGATAAAAGCATCTTTGCACTTATTCCAAGAATTAATACTATTTTTAGGCAAAGACGAAAACCAAGCTTTAGCACGATCTCTAAGCAAAAAGGGAAATAGCCTCAATTAAACAATATCATTGTCAACATCTTTCTTCTTTTGCATATCACATAAATCAACGAAGCTATTTAGATGAGTAGCGGCATCTTCACTAGGAAGGCCAGCGAATTGATCTTTCATGACAAGATTCAACAAAGCAGCATTGATTTCACAAGATTCAGTATCGGTAAGAGGAGCAATCGGAGTGCTAAGGAAATCATTATTGTTGGTATTGGTAAAGTCACATAATTTGGTATTATCTTGAGCCATCGTGACAAGCAAGCAATCCAACACACGAACAAACAAAAAGCAAGCGAAAAAGAGGCGAACGAAAAAGAGAGGGCAAATAAAACGGCAAGGGTGAAGTGGGGGAGAGGAAAACGAGAGGCAAATGGCAAATAATGTAATGCGGGAGATAAGGGTTTGTGATGGGTACTTGGTATGTTGACTTTTGCGTAGACCTCCCCGGCAACGGCGCCAGAAATCCTTCTTGCTACCTCTTGAGCACTGCGTTGGTTTTCCCTTGAAGAGGAAAGGATGATGCAGCAAAGTAGCGTAAGTATTTCCCTCAGTTTTTGAGAACCAAGGTATCAATCCAGTAGGAGGCTACGCGCGAGTCCCTCGCACCTACACAAACAAATAAATCCTCGCAGCCAACGCGATAAGGGGTTGTCAATCCCTACACGGTCACTTACGAGAGTGAGATCTGATAGATATGATAACATAATATTTTTGGTATTTTTATGATAAAGATGCAAAGTAAAATAAAAGCAAAATAAAAAGCAACGGAAATAGCTAAGTGTTGGAAGATTAATATGATGGAAGATAGACTCGGGGGCCATAGGTTTCACTAGTGGCTTCTCTCAAGAGCATAAGTATTTTACGGTGGGTGAACAAATTACTGTTGAGCAATTGACAGAATTGAGCATAGTTATGAGAATATCTAGGTATGATCATGTATAATAACTATGGTCCCGAAGGTGTGTGGTAAACTACTCACGCTTCATCGGAGAGGCAATGGTTTTGATGTACAAGCCCTCCGTGATCGATTCCCCCTCCGGCAGATTGCCGGAAAAGGCCCCAAGATGGGATCTCACGGGTACAGAAGGTTGCGGCGGTGGAAAGGTGGTTTCGTGACTCTCCCTGATGTTTCTATGGTATAAGAGTATATATAGGCGAAAGAAGTACGTCGGTGGAGCTACGAGGGGCCCATGAGGGTGGGGGGCGCGCCCTCCTGCCTCGTGGCCTCCTCGTGGAGTTCCAGACTTCGACTCCAAGTCTTCTGGATTGCTTTCGGTGCAAGAAAGATCATCGCAAAGGTTTCATTCCGTTTGGACTCTGTTTGGTATTCCTTTTCTGCAATACTCTAAAATAGGCAAAAAATTAGAAACTGGCACTGGGCCTCCGGTTAATAGGTTAGTCCCAAAAATAATATAAAATATCATATTAAATCCCATTAAACATCCAGAACAGATAATATAATAGCATGGAACAATCAAAAATTATAGATACGTTGCAGACGTATCACGTGCATCACGAAGATGATGTTATGGAACATGAGGCCATGGATGACATGGAAGTAGATAATGCGGAGGACGAATGCGAGGATGTTTCTGACCCTCGAGATTTGGCATTACTTATGCGATGGCACATGGGGCTAGATGATGATGAGGGCCCCCCTGAAGACTTCGAGGATGAATGTATGAACTGATAGCCCTGATCAAAATGTTGCACCTAATATTGACCGTTATTTCTAACAACTCCATGTAATCGTGTGAGAACTCTATGTATGTGTGTCACAACTCTATGTATTTGTCCGTGCAACAACTCTATGTATTCGTGTGTGCAACAACTCTATGTATTCGTGTGTGCAACAACTCTATGTATTCGTGTGTGTAACAACTATATGTACTATTGTGACAACTCCATTTATTCTTCATATGTGATATATTTATTGTATTTACATCAAGTTGTATCATCTGTACTAACTGGTTTGTTCTTCTTCGTATCAGGTGATTGGAACATGACAGTTGGCAACAAGAATCCAAAGAAAAGTTTGAAAGATGTGGCAGCTCTATACAATGATCAACTTGCTCGCCCGGTGAAAGCGGTGGCCGCTCCTGCGTCAGTTGCCACAGCCACCAAGAAGGCTAAACGACCAGCGGGTCTAGACACCCGTCCAAAAAACCGAGCGAAATGAGGTCGAGTAGGACACGAGGGAGAAGTAGGAGGCGGATGAGGTTGAGGCGGACTCGGCGGGGTAGGAGGAGGAGGCGGCGGAGGCGGAGGCGGAGAGGAGGCAACTCGAGGAGGCGGACGAGGAGGAGGAGTAGATGAGGCAGGAGGAGGAGAGGGACGAGGAGGGGGTAGATGAGGCAGGAGGAGGAGGGGGACAAGGAGGACGAGGAG
>NC_057799.1:555685419-555814787 GCF_018294505.1 Triticum aestivum | reverse complement strand
GAGGCAGGAGGAGGAGGCGGACGAGGAGGGGGAATAGATGGACGAAGAGGGGGAGTAGATGAGGCAGGAGGAGGATGCGGACGAGAAGGGGGAGTAGATGAGGTAGGAGGAGGAGGCGGAAGAGGAGGGGGACGAGGAGGACGTAGAGCAGCCCGGAGTAGAGCACCTCTTTGTTCTCCTGGACCCTCTGATGCAGTGCTTCGTCGTGCTCAGGAGGAGGATGCACGACGGTTGGAGGAGGAAACAGAGGATGGGGAGGAGGCGAGTGAGGAGGAGGAGGATGAGGAGTAGGTGGTGGTGGAGGATGAGGAGGAGCTGGTGGTGGAGGAGGATGCCGCCGCAGAGAGGAGGCTGGTTGTTTGTCAGGTTTCTGAGGGTGGGAATGGACCCTCACGAGTGACGGAGCACCACGAGGTGAGCGGCTCACAGCCGGGCGGTTCGACTATCAGCACTACTTCCAAAGGGAAAGTGTGGCTGCGTGGTGCTTCAAAGTTTCCAAAACGTCCATATGTGCATAGAGACGTGTTGATTAAACCAGAGGGAGAGAAGTAAGTGGTTATCTCAACTCATCCCATATAAATTGTACCTTTGTCATTTCATCACATATAATATGACTTCACTCTTCGTAATGCAAGAGCTTAGTAAAAGGTGGTGAGAGGCGTCTGCTATGGTCGCCGAGTGGCATCATTCGGGGTCTTTGTAGGTTAAATTATCCTAGACTGGTCACTTTGCCGAATGGTATCATGGAGCTAGCTTCGTCATGGGATCATTACAAACTCGCTCCAAATTTCCTGGATATGCATCAGAGGGTTTATGATAACAGAGCCTTGCGAGTGGTCAACGATTTCTGGGTAAGTCCTTTCGAACACCTGAATGTCAATACCAAAAGGTTTAAATTTGCAATAGTCATGATTTTACCCTTCTCACATGTATGCATGTTTGTAGGATTTCTATACATGTGTAGTGGGTCAGAAGGATCATGCAAATGTGCTGGTTGAGTACATTGCCAAGAAACTAGTCCACGACATGCACTATGAGGAGTGTGTCTGGTTAGTGGTCAAGTATCGCGCGGACTATCTCAACCAGAAGATTTCCAAAAAGGAGGCTCGAGGGAAGCATCTTTCACGGGACAATTACTTCAAGGCAAGTGACGATGGATGCTTGCTATTCCCTACATTACCGCAAATTAGATTCCTTACAAAGATGTATTTGTTTACTTTACAGGTTGGTGGTGCGCTGACAAATGTCTGTGCTGGGAGAAGATCGTCGAACGGTGGACAGATCCAGTGTGGCAGGATGAACACAAGGCAATTGGGGAACGGCGTAAGTTGATGGGCTGTTGATGTCTACTACGCAACTTTATTCTTGTAGACACGTGTTGGGCCTCCAAGCGCAGAGTTCTGTAGGACAGTAGCAATTTTCCCTCAAGTGGATGACCTAAGGTTTATCAATCCGTGAGAGGTGTAGGATGAAGATGGTCTCTCTCAAACGACCCTGCAACCAAATACAAGAAATCTCTTGTCTCCCCAACACACCCAATACAATGGCAAATTGTATAGCTGCACTAGTTCGGCGAAGAGATGGTGATAAAAGTGTAATATTGATGGTAGAAATATATTTTTATAATCTGAATAAATGAAACAACAAGGTAGCAAATAGTAAATGGGCACAAAAACGGTATTGCAATGCTTAAAAACAAGGCCTAGGGTCCGTACTTTCACTAGTGCAACCTCTCAACAATGCTAACATAGTTGGATCATATGATTATCCCTCAAAGTGCAATAAAGAATCACTCCCGAGTTCCTATTAGCGGAGAACAAAAGATAGGAATTGTTTGTAGGGCACGAAACCACCTCAAAGCTATTCTTTCCGTTCGATCTATTGAAGAGTTCGTAATAAAATAACACAAAGCTATTTTTTCCGTTCGATCTATCCTAGAGTTCGTACTAGAATAACACCAAAGAAAATTCATATCCATAATACTCAATCCACACAAAGAACTATAAAGAGACCCCAAAGTTTCTGTCGGAGAAAAGATAAGAAAAATGTGCATCAACCCCTATGCATAGATTACCCCAATATCACCGCGGGAATCCGCGAGTTGAATGCCAAAACACATATCAAGTGAATCAATAGGATACCTCATTGTCACCTCAAGTATTCATACCGCAATACATATATCATGTGTTCTCATATCTGAATATTCAATCCGACAAGAGAAAACTTCGAACGGTAAAGACTCAATTCATCACAACAAGAGTATAGACGGGAGAAACATCATATGATCCGACTATATTAACAAAGCCCATGATATAGATCACGAGAGAGAGAGAGAGATCAAACGCATAGCTACTGGTACAAACCCTCAGCCCCGAGGGTGGACTACTCCCTCCTCATCGTGGTGGCCGCCGGGATGATGAAGATGGCCACCGAAGATGATTCCCCCCTCCGGCAGGGTGCCGGAACGGGTCTAGATTGGTTTTCGGTGGCTACAGAGCCTTGCGGTGGTGGAACTTCTGATCTAGGTCTACCCCGAAGAGTTTTTGAATATTTGGGAATTTATAGTGCAAAGAGGGGGTGCGGGAGGCCACCGAGGTGGGCACAACCCACCTGGGCGCGCCAAGGGGCCCTGGCGCGCCCTGGTGGGTTGTGCCCCCCCCTCGGGGCACCCCCCAGGTGCAGCTCAGGCCCATTGGGTTCCTTCTGGTCCAGAAAAAATCTCCGTAAAGTTTCGTTGCGTTTGGACTCCGTTTGATATTGATTTCCTGCTATGTAAAAAACAAGCAAAAAACAGCAACTGGCACTGGGCACTGGGTCAATAGGTTAGTCCCAAAAAATGATATAAAGTTGCCATAAAATGATTGTAAAACACCCAAAAATGATAAAATAACAGCATGAATACTTCATAAATTATAGCTATGTTGGAGACGTATCAGCATCCCCAAGCTTAATTCCTACTCGTCCTCGACTAGGTAAATGGTAAAAGAAATAATTTATGAAGTGTGAATGCTAGCAAAGTGCACAAGTTTGATCAATGACAATTTCAATCACTTTTCCTAGCATCATAACAGCAATTCTTTCTTATAAAACTTCTCATGTTATAGTAGCAACCAATTCACATGTTAAGGTTCAAACAATGAACTCTCTTGAAACTCAACAACCTATGTTCTTAGTCACCAAGCAATCGCAATTCAACTTATTCAACAGAGTTTAAGTAAGAGCTCCACATACTCAACCATCAAATAGTCTTCTGAGATTGCTAACACTCACCGCGTACACATGAGCAAAACGTTTCAACCGGGCACATAGAAAGATAGGGGCTTATTGTTTTGCCTCCCAACGTATTCACCTCAAGGGTGATGTCAACAATAATAACTCATGCTACCCATATTCAACTGGACATATGTGCCTAGATATTTCCTCACAACATGATGTTTGCCAAAAGAGAAAAATAAAAGGGAATAGAGATAATAACTTTGACTCTTTGCATAAAAATAAATACTGAAAATTAAAAGATAGGCCCTTCACAGAGGGAAGCAGAGGTTGCCATGCGCTTATTTGTTTGTATGCTCTACCCCTTAGTGCAAAAGAACGTCACATTATATTGCCCCTTATGATAGCAGCCTTTATTATGCAGTCTGTCGCTTTTATTCTTTGCCATCACAAGTTCGTACAACGCTCAATTTTCTCTTACACTAAATGATCTAACACTTTTAGAAGCATTTTTTATTGCCTTATTGCACCGATGACAACTTACTTGAAGGATCTTGCTCAACCCTTAGGTAGGTATGGTGGACTCTTGAAAATAAGATTTGGGTTTAAGGGTTTTTGGATGCACAAGTAGTATCTCTACTTGGTGCAGAATTTTAGCCTAGCAAAGATGGGGGGCAAGCACCACATGTTGAAGGATCTATGACGATATAAATTCTATGTGAATATGAGCAAACATAAATAATTACGTTGTCTTCCTTGTCCAACGTCCACAATTTTGGCATATAATATTTTGATGGGGGCTCACAATCACAAAAGATTTCCATGATAGTGTATTTGCATGTGAAAGTTCTCTTCCTTATACTAATTATTCGTGAATTGCTTATATGACCAAAATTGTGATTGTCAAGCCTCAAAAAATTTCACTTTTTAAACCCAATGTGAAGCTAGCACTAGGCATGATATAATTTCAACTTCATGATATTCAATTCATTCAACAATTTACTCATAGGATATAAGTGAAGCACGAGAGTAAATGACAAACTACTCCAAGAAGATATAAGTGAAGATCATGTGAGTAGTTAAATAAATAGATAGCTATGTGAGGACTCTCTTTTATTTAAAAACTTTCTGATCTAAGAATTTTATTAAAACATCAAGCAAAACAAAATAAAGTGACATTCTAAGAATAGCACACATCATGTGAAGAAGCAAAAACTTAGGCTCAACCGATACTAACCGATAATTGTTGAAGAAGAAAGATGGGATGCCTACCGGGGCATCCCCAAGCTTAGATGCTTCAGACTTCTTGAAATATTATCTTGGGATGCCTTGGGCATCCACAAGCTTTAGCTTTTGTGTCTCCTAAATTCCTCTCATATCATGGTTTTCCTAAATCTCAAAAGCTTCATCCACATAAAACTCAACAAGAACTCGTGAGATAAGTTAGTATAAACCAATGCAAAAACCTTATCATTCTCTACTGTAGCAAATCACTAAATTTATTATTCAACATTGCATACTAAATGACTCTGCATATTTAATACTCCTATCCTCAAATAGAATCATTAAACAAGCAAACATATGCAAACAATGCAAACATAACAGCAATCTGCCAAAAGAGCAGAGTCTGTAAAGAATGCAAGAGTATCAATACTTCCCTAACTCCAAAAATTATGAAAATTTACCACACTGTAGAAAATTTATCAGAGCTTATTATGCAAAAAAATTCAACATTATATCACGTTCTGACTTTTCTAGGGAATTTTTGCAACAACGATAAACTTTCTGTTTTGAAACAGCAACATGTAGACTTGAAAAATAAGCATGGTAAAGGCTATCCTTGGCATTTTTATTGAAAAGAAAAATGCAAAATATTATTATAAATAACAGCAAGAAAATCTTAACAAAATAAAATGACGCTCCAAGCAAAACACATGTCATGTGACGAATGAAAATATAGCTCCAAGTAAGGTTACCAATATTGTTGGAGACGAAAGAAGGGATGCCTTCCGGGGCATCCCCAAGCTTAGTTGCTTGGATCTTCCTTGAATATTACCTTGTGGTGCCTTGGGCATCCCCAAGCTTAGTGTCTTGTCACTCCTTATTCTCCTCATATAGACATCTCACCCAAAACTTGAAAACTTCAATCACACAAAACTTAACGGAACTTCGTGAGATAGGTTAGTATGATAAGGAGCAAACCATTTCACTTTGGTACTGTCAAATACAAGATTCATAATTGTTTCCACACAATGCATATTGTAGCATATAATTTCCACAATTTATATTGAGCAATATAATCCATAGAAACTAGAAAACAAGCAAACTATGCATTGAAAACAGAATCTGTCAAAAACAGAACAGTCTGTAGTAATTTGTACTCCAACCATACTTCTGCTACTCCAAAAATTCTTAAAAAATTAGGACAACCTGAGAAATTTGTATATTAATCTTCTGCAAAAAGAAACAGAGCAAAAGCATGTTTCTGTGATTTATGAAAATTATTTTGGTGAGTGCAAAAGTTTCTATTTTTCAGCAAGATCAAACAACTATCACCCAAGGAGATCCTAAAGGCTTTACTTAGCACTTTATTGAAACAAAAGCAATAAAACATGATTACTGAAGTAGCTTAATCATGTGAACACACAAAAACAGTAAGTAAAAGTGTTGGGTTGTCTCCCAACAAACGCTTTTCTTTAATGCCTTCTAGCTAGGCATGATGAGTTCAGTGATGCTCGCATAAAAGATAAGAATTGAAACATGAAGAGAGCATCATGAAACACATGCCAAGCACATTTAAGTTTAACCCACTTCCTATGCATAGGGATTTTCTGAGCAAGCAACCCATGAAAACAAGAACCAACTAGCATAGGAAGGCCAAACAAGTACAACTTCAAAACAATCAACACATAGAGAAGAAACTTGATATTATTGAGATATGTAAGAGCATAAGTTCCTCTCTCATAATAATTTTCAGAAGCATCATGAATGGATTCAACAATATAACTATCACATACAACACTCTTTTCATGATGCACAAGCATAGAAATTTTATTACTCTCCACATAAGCAAATTTATTCTCATCAATAGTAGTGGGAGCAAACTCAACAAAATAACTATCATGTGATTGAAAATTAAAATCATGATGACAAGTTTCATGGTTATCATTATTCTTTATAGCATACATGTCATCACCATAATCATCATAGATAGCAACTTCATTGTCAAAATGAATCAAAACCTCTTCCAAAATAGTGGACTCATCATTAAATAAAGTCATGACCTCTCCAAATCCACTTTCATCAATATAATCAGCATAAATAGGAGGCTTGCAATCATTATAACAAATTTTCACATCAAATCTTGGGGGACTAAAAATATCATCTTCGTCAAACATAGCATCCCCAAGCTTATGGCTTTGCATATCAATGGCATCATGGATATTCAACGAATTCATACTAACAACATTGCAATCATGCTCATCATTCAAATATTTTGTGCCAAACATTCTATTGACTTCATCTTCTAACAATTGAGCACAATTTCCTGATCCATCATTTTCAAGAAAGATATTATAAAGATGATCAATAATATGATGCAACCTCAATTCCATTTTTTATATAGTTTTCTTTAAAAAACCAAACTAGTGATAAACCAAGAAACTAAAAGATTCAATTGCAATATCTAAAGAGATACCTTCAAGCACTCACCTCCCCGGCAACGACGCTAGAAAAGAGCTTGGTGTCTACTACGCAAATTTATTCTTGTTGACACGTGTTGGGCCTCCAACGCAGAGTTTTGTAGGACAGTAGCAATTTTCCCTCAAGTGGATGACCTAAGGTTTATCAATCCGTGAGAGGTGGAGGATGAAGATGGTCTCTCTCAAACGACCCTGCAACCAAATACAAGAAATCTCTTGTGCCCCAACACACCCAATACAATGGCAAATTGTATAGCTGCAGTAGTTTGGCGAAGAGATGGTGATAAAAGTGTAATATTGATGGTAGAAATATATTTTTATAATCTGAATAAATAAAAACAGCAAGGTAGCAAATAGTAAACGGGCACAAAAACGGTATTGCAATGCTTAAAAACAAGGCCTAGGGTCCGTACTTTCACTAGTGCAACCTCTCAACAATGCTAACATAGTTGGAGCATATGATTGTCCCTCAAAGTGCAATAAAGAATCACCCCCGAGTTCCTATTAGCGGAGAACAAAAGATAGGAATTGTTTGTAGGGCACAAAACCACCTCAAAGCTATTCTTTCCGTTCGATCTATTCAAGAGTTCGTACTAAAATAACACAAAGCTATTTTTCCATTTGATCTATCCTAGAGTTCGTACTAGAATAACACCAAAGCAAATTCATATTCATAATACTCAATCCACACAAAGAACTATAAAGAGACCCCAAAGTTTTCGTCGAAGAAAAGATAATAAAAAAGGGAATCAACCCCTATGCATAGATTACCCCAATATCACCGTGGGAATCTGCGAGTTGAATGCCAAAACACATATCAAGTGAATCAATAGGATACCTCATTGTCACCTCAAGTATTCATACCGCAAGACATATATCATGTGTTCTCATATCTGAATATTCAATCCGACAATACAAAACTTCGAAGCGTAAAGACTCAATTCATCACAACAAGAGTATAGAGAGGAGAAACATCATATGATCCGACTATATTAACAAAGCCCATGATATAGATCACGAGAGAGAGATCAAACACATAGCTACTGGTACAAACCCTCAGCTCCGAGGGTGGACTACTCCCTCCTCATCGTGGTGGCCGCCGGGATGAGGAAGATGGCCACCGGAGATGATTCCCCCCTCCGGCAGGGTGCCGGAAAGGGTCTAGATTGGTTTTCGGTGGCTACAGAGCCTTGCGGCGGTGGAACTTCTGATCTAGGTCTACCCCGAAGGGTTTTGGAATATTTGGGAATTTATAGTGCAAAGAGGGGGTGCGGGAGGCCATCGAGGTGGGCACAACCCACCTGGGCGCGCCAGGTGGCCCTGGCGTGCCCTTGTGGGTTGTGCCCCCCTCGGGGCACCCCCCCAGGTGCAACTCAGGCCCATTGGGTTCCTTCTGGTCCAGAAAAAATCTCCGTAAAGTTTCGTTGCGTTTGGACTCCGTTTGATATTGATTTCCTGCGATGTAAAAAACAAGCAAAAAACAACAACTGGCACTGGGCACTGGGTCAATAGGTTAGTCCCAGAAAATGATATAAAGTTGCCATAAAATGATTGTAAAACACCCAAGAATGATAAAATAACAGCATGAATACTTCATAAATTATAGATATGTTGGAGACGTATCAGCATCCCCAAGCTTAATTCCTACTCGTCTCGAGTAGGTAAATGGTAAAAGAAATAATTTATGAAGTGTGAATGCTAGCAAAGTGCACAAGTTTGATCAATGACAATTTCAATCACTTTTCCTAGCATCATAACAGCAATTCTTTCTTATAAAACTTAGAGGCGTGGACCATCAAACGTACCAAAGATGACAAGGACAAGGACCCTCTCCACCCGGAGAGGGACTGGATCAACTCTAAAGCCCGGTCAGATGGGGAGAACTACACCAAAAAATTAAAGGAGACGTACAGGCAAGAGGCTGATCCTCACGTGCTGTCGTTTTACCCTCTTGTGGCCATTGCCGCGGCAGGCGGTAGACCGAATGGCCGGATGGCGGTTCACCTAGATTGTGTCATAACTCCTCCCTTCCGAGAGTCAACACGCTCCATGCTATGAGTACTGGCTCTACTCCTACCATAGAGCGTCACGTGCCATATACCGTGACCATTATTGAGGATATTCAGGTCAGCGATTCTTCATTGATCCTTCATGGTCCTGCATGTTTGCATTTCAACACGAATGACATTTGCATTGCCATATTGTAGACTCGACTGATTGACACCCAGAAAGAACTAGATGAAGACCAGGCTAAGCTGCAGGCACAAGATGATCTAGTGAAGTCTTTACAACATATGGTGGCCAATCTTTATTCCATGCAAGGCAAACGAGTGCCAGAGATGCCACCGACGCTAGAGTGGAACATTGTGAGTTTCGTTCAAACTATTTTTATCACCATTTTTGGCATTACCATATGCATTCATCTCATTATTGGGTCAATTCATCACAAGGGTCGAACAATGTTCCGGTAGTTCCACCTCAAGTTGGTGGAGTTGGGAAGCAAATGGAATGACGCCTTCTGATGTTGATGTTACCACTCCGATCTCCAAAACTGCGTGAACTTCATGTTATGTTGTGTTTGAAACTGTTCCTTGTATGTGCTTGAGAACTATTGCATCTTGTGTGATCTTGAGACTTGTAAATTTGTGGTAGTCGACTGTGCTTGACAACTATTGCACCTTTTATGCACTATTGCTTTTATGTGGGATGTTCTTGAGAATCATTGCTTTTTTGTTCAATGATGCCTATATGAGACATCTTCTATGTGTGATGAACTATATGCTGCTGCTGTATATGTTTTGCTGCAGGAAAGGAACAAAAACACACACAAAAAGGCTGCCGGACACAACAATACTGAGAGGCCCTCTCGGCAAAATGTGAAACTGGACCAAGAAACAACCTTTACCGAGAGGACTCTCGGTAAAGTGTGCCAACCAGTAGAACCTGTAGCGCCCCTTGACAGCTTTACCGAGAGGTCTCTCGGTAATGGTACAAGGTTTGCCGAGAGTGGCTCTCGGCAAAGTACTGACCCAGCTTTCAGGACAAGTGACGTGGCGCTTCCCTATTGGCTTTGTTTGCCGAGAATGACTCTCGGCAAAGATGGCCCTCGGCATGTTATTGTGGACCCACATGTCAGGAGCTGACACGTGACACTTTCCTATTGGCTTTGTTTGCCGAGAGTGGCTCTCGGCAAAGATGGCCCTCAGCATGTTATTGTGGACCCACATGTCAGGAGCTGACACGTGGCGCTTTCCTATTGGCTTCGTTTGCCGAGAGTGGCTCTCGGCAAAGATGGCCCTCGGCATGTTTTTTTGGACCCACATGTCAGGAGCTGACACGCGCTTTCCTATTGGCTTCGTTTGTCGAGAGTGCCTCTCGGCAAAAATGACCCTCGGCATGTTATTGTCGACCCACATGTTAGGAGCTGACACGTGGCGCTTTCCTATTGGCTTTGTTTGCCGAGAGTGGTTCTTGGCAAATATGGCGCTCGGCATTTTATTGTGGACCCACATGTTAGGAGTTGACACGTGGTACTTTCCTATTGGCTTTGTTGGCTGAGAGTGGCTCTCGGCAAAGATGCGTCACGTGGCAACCGCCGTCCCCGTCTGTTGTCCGTTAGCTACTTTATTTTGCCGAGTTGTGCTGTTTGGCTCTCGGCAAACTCTTTGCCGAGTGCCCATGTCCTGGCTCTCGCCAAATTCGTGTTTGCCTGAGAGGTGTACGCCGGGTGGCTTTTGCCGAATGCAACTCTCGGCAAAGGCTTTGCCAGCGGTTTTTGACCCTTTGCCGAGTGTCCGTGGCACTCGGCGTATAACGCGATTCCAGTAGTGTTGGCAACATCTCGGGTTTGCCCAACAGATGCCTCTAGTGGCTGTGAGAAGGGAGGTGATGTATAGAGGAGGAGGCGGGATCTAGGGTTGTCGCCCTCGAGTCGCTCGAGAGGGCGACACGAGGGAGTTTTTTCCTCAAGGCCTTATTATGCAAACCCGTTTAAGCAAGTTGCTCGTGTATATTCATTTTATTATTGACTGCTGCTTCCACAGATGTTAGATATTCCAAATGTCCCTTTCGTATTGGTTGTTAAGAACCATAAACTCAATTATTTATGCCACGACCAAGCAACATGGGCAAGGTAACAAGGAGCCTTCCCTAGATCTGGTCTCCCCCGCGGCACTTGCAGTACTTGGGGTCATACCTGTACGTCCTATGTGGGGGCACCCACTGGCAGCATAATACTACTGGCATCGGAATATGCCATCCCCCAAGAGCCAAGGTGCGGATTAGGATCAAGCACCGCCGGATCGGATCAACCATCTGATGCTTGCAGCATGCGAGCTGCGATCCCGCCTGCATTTTTGCAGACTGCAGTCGGTACGTACCTCACCTGCCGGTCCAACCCTCGTGCGTGCGCGTACGGAAGGGGAGGCGCCATGGATAACAGTGACACCGGTGCATGTGGGGAACGAGACGTGCCACGGCCCCACGCGGATAACAGCGACACGCGTGCATGTGTAACGTGGGGCACGTGAAATGGGGATGCACAACGGATCGATCTGCAGGTAAGTTCATGGACAGGTGGACTTGATCTTCAGAATATATTTTTTTGTTTCCGTGCCCTAAACAAGTTAGTTAATTAATTAGATCAAACTTGCATCTGATGTTTCCTGGGGGCCGGTGTACATGGTTTTGGCGAAGAAAAGGGCCGGATGGTCCAAAAAGTGTTGGCCTCCAAGTATCCTCCGAGGCATCCTCACCCTATCTGCAGCAGCCGTTCGTATGGGTCGGTGGGGATGCGTCTGGGCATTACTTTTGCCCATTTGCGAGTGCGGTGCGGATGATGGCACCAAATAGTAGATGGATACGCGCCGGCAGCGGGCACCCGTCCGGTGCAAGTCACGTACGTACGCATCCGGCCATTTCATGCGAGTCTGCCGATGCTTTGGTGAAGAAGAAGAAGGGAGCCAAAAGGGCACCCGCGCCCGTTGGCCTCCTTGCGATTTTTTTTTTTTTTTGCGGGTAAGGCCTCCTTGCGACTTTGTGAGGGCATCGTCACCCTATCTCTATCTGTAGCAGCCATTCCCTAAAGAAAGAAACTGCAGCAGCCGTTCGTTCCGTATGGTTCGGTTGGAAATTCGTCCGCGTCAAGTCCGATGTGATGCCACCCAAGATAAGATGGATACGCTTCTTTCATCACCCAAAACAAAGACCAAAGATGATACGCGCCGGCACAGGGCAAGTCACGTACGTGGTACGCACACACCCATTCCCCTCGTCGCGTCAGGTCAGGAGCAGTTGGAAACAGAGCCGTCGTCACTTTCGCACAGAGAGACGACGCGTCCCGGGCAAGCTCCAGGCGCAATGGCGTGTCATGTCGTGTCGTGTCGACCCCGCGAAATGCTCTCTCTGGAGTAAAGATTTTGCAGCCTGACACCTTCGCCGTGCGCCCCATGCCTGGGCTGTTTGAGGGAAGGAAGGAACAATGAAAGCGAATCGGTTTAGGTGGTTGGTTCTCTGGTTGGGCTGCCTTTGCACGATCGGACGTGGTAGCGATCGACGCGTCCGCATGGGCCGCCCGCCGCGTGCGTTGCGATGTGGTGAGATAGGTAGAGGATGGGAGCGGAACCAGATGCGGCGTGTGCGGGATACGGCCCGGCCGCCCGTCCACCGATCGTGCTTAGTTTAAACGTATCGCCGGTCACGGGTGACGACGGATCGAGGGCTGGACTGGAAGAGGTCGCTTCTGGCCGGTGCGAATGGAATACCGCCTCCCGGAAACAACTCGTAGTTTAATCTGCCATCACCGGAGAGGGATGTCGACGTGTTAGCTTCGGTGGTAAAACAAAACCTTTACACGTGCACCGGCCTCTCCAGTGAAGTCTCTGTAGCAAAGAACCAAAGGGCAGGGCAAGTGAGCCGACACACGCAGGGGCGAATCTGAATTATTGGGCCGTTGATCCGGTACGGCTCCACCGTCCCCGGGGCGTACGAGCGTCCTTGGCCGTCCACCAGAGTGGATTCGATCTCCTCCTAGTCCTAGTGGAAAGGAGGTTCGGCTGGACGCGGACACCCTTCGCCGCCGCTCATCACGAGAATCAAATTCCTCCGTCGGCGTCACCATCGCGCGTTCAGGTTCAGCCGACCACTGTGAAATCCCGGTGGAAACACGACGGCTACCATACGAGAGAGAGGGTACGACGCTGGCCCGTTCCGTTCCATCCGTGCGCAGCCGAGGCGTCCATCCACCACCGGTCCTGCCGTGCCACGCTCGGTTCACGACGACGCGTCCTTGTCCTTGTACTAGTTGTAGATGCTGCCTCCAGCACGATGCACTGTGGAGTGCGGCCCAGAGAAGAAGATAAGATAGGTGCGGGTCGTGAGTTGTCGCACTGTCATCCGCGACCATTTGCCGCGCTCCGAGTCGCACGAAGAGGAAGAGAAAGACTACCGGGTTGGGTTTGGACGGTAAGAGGAGCGATCGGCACGGCGCCACCGGCCATGACTAGTTTTGTCAAGTTTCTTCAGAGAACGTCTGATCGGTCCGCCTTTTCCCCGCTGACACACGACCTCTGTTCAAATTTCCATCCGTGCTTTCCTTGACTGTAGAACGGACTTCAGTAGGGCTTATCTGGCGGTTTAACAAAAATGTTCATACATTTAAAAAAATATGACATAGAAAAACGCTCATGTATTTTAAAATATGTTCACGATATTTTAAAAATAATGTTAAAAATGTAACTTTTTCATGATTTTTTTATAATACTAAAAGAATGTTCGTGCATTTAAATTTTTTTTATGACATTTCAAAATATCAACGTTTGTTTAGAAAATATTCACCGTGTATTAAAAATAAATATCTTATGTGCATTTGACAAATGCTCAAACATTTATCCGGATAAAAGCTCAACATGTATTAGAGAACAACATGTCAACATATACGAGTGAAAAATAAATAAGGAGAAACCAACATGCCATACATCCACACTTGTATTTATACTGTCTCATTGAAAACCTTATATGAGAAACCATCAGGGAAAACTCACTAAAAAAAGAGTACAATATGAATGATCCGATGATCATCAACAGGTTATAATTTGGGATTTTATTCCCCATGAACTTTGCAAACCTCAAGGTTTTCTCGTGCCAAGTCCATGAATCCAATTCTTGAATATAAACGCCGGTAATATCATTGTGAATATCACAATAGTTTGTTTCCAAATCATCCTCTTACGTTTCTGTAATTCAGGAGGATAAATATAACCCATAAGCAATACAAGTGACATTATCTTGATAGATTACCTAAAATATAATGTCAGGTCTGACATATTTTGCAAGATATATGAGTGCTATGATGGTATTCAGTCCAACTACGCTTCACCGTCTCCCTAGGTCTGAATGGGGTTTGTATGCCATGTCAGGTATAAATATGACCATAGGTACCATTGACATGGTATAACCATATTCAACTTCTCTAATATTTCTGGACATATGATATAACCACATTATGAGGGCTATAAACTTAGCATAATTTGGTTTGACCCAAATATCTGTCTTAAAATGATTATGTGTATCTCATATGTTTTGTATAAACAATGATGATAAGATCAGCCGCACCACTAAGGTGATGTAAAATCCAACTCAATATTTCTTTATGAATACACATCAACAATCATCAGTATTAGAGTAATCCTTATCAAGAAAGAACTCGCTTAGTCAGCTGTACCACACAACTTTCTGACTACTTCAAGTCATAAAATGACTTTTGAAGTTACACACGCGCGTGCACGCATGCACACACACATGCACATGTCACATGTGCACGCACACACACACGCACACATGTTGTGTACCATTGGATTCAGAATATTAAGCCCTTCAACGAATTCAATATGTATCCGAACTAAGTGAGCCATGTGAGTACGTAGTCACTACATACATCAACTGCATGGATCTATACTGCCAATTCAGTATCGAAACATAATTCCACTCATACCTAGAAGGTATGCTATATCGTAAGCTATGTCGGGTCTCTGCGGAAACCCTTATGCTACAAGCTTCGCTTTATCACTACCTCATTTACTTCCGTTTGCAAACGAAAATTCATTTCTCTTCCATACGGGAGGTACTTACGAGGAGCAAGTTTTACTATGGTAAACACCTATCATTTGATGAGTGAGTTCTACTCTTCCTTAATTGCTTCCTTTTATATGAACCAACACAAGTGTAAACAACACTGTCCATGGATTTTGGTTCAGGGGCCCAAAAGGATTTTAACAATTCTTGAGAAGGAATTTATGTCGACATATGTAGTTTTTTTTTCATATATGATTCTCATGAATCAATACCATTTGTGGAATCCTCATGGTGGCTCTTAACTCCTCATGATTCACCACAACAGCGGAGTCAAGGTGTTTCGATGTCCCAACACCTAAAAATGTGTGCACATCTATGTTGAAAACTAGATGATGTGCATCTGTTGGGGATATAACCCCACGATATGACCCGCCATATTGGGCCGGGTTAACCAGGAGGTGGCTGAAGAGCAAGACTCAAGACGGGCCATGGCGCCCAGGTGCAAGACCAGCAGGGCGGCTCACAGAGTGGGCCGACTCAGGGCCCAGCATCCGAAGATGGCGGCTCATGGCCCAGAAGTACAAGTCGCCCGGAGTTTCCTTACTTAGGGAACAAGACAAGTTGGAAACATACTAAGTCAGCATCATAATATGACCCGGACTCTTGTAAGCCCAGGGCCTCGACCTATATATAAAGGCGAGCCCCTGAGGCAGATAGACTAAGTTACAATCAGTCGATAGCTAGGTTAAGGGAATCCGCTCCCTTGTAATTGATCCTCAAGCAATAAGCAGGAGTAGGCTTACCTCAATCACGAGGGGCCAAACCTGGGTAAACCCATGTCTCTTGATTCCGATCAACCCCGACAAGCTAACCGCCCAGTTGCGACGGCCTCAAGACTAATGCATTCAGAACCACGCATTTGCATTCCGGGCAAGGAATAGAACTGCTTTGTTATTAAATGGAAGTCCTCCCAAGGGTCGGACACTCTTGATTTAGTTACCGAACTAGCAACAAGGAGCTTTTCCGAGCAGATTTCCCTGTTCAGAAAAGGGCAGGAAACAATGGGTTTTCCCGACCGAACCACCCCTTCGGTGGTGGAACAGCTTGATTTCCTCAATTTGAGCAAGCTAAAAAAAGCAAAACCAAAGGAGATGCTCCTTGTAGAAGCAAGAACGAGGGAGGCCTCTTCGAGACCCTACCTATCGAAGCCTTGTTTTTACAAGGCAAATATGAGGTACCACAATGCGTCCTCACACTAGGACATCTGCCATGACAAAACCACGACAGTTGGCGCCCACTGTGAGGCAGGCGCACAGTGGTTTCAAGTTCTTGGAGGGCTCTTTCTCAGGGATCGAGGGATACGCCGTCGGCAGAATGACGAAGAGTCGCCGCGGCAAGCTCTACATCAACGACGCCGGCTGGGGCCCCGAGGCCGACTCAATTGAGTACGGGTATCGGGTCCCCTTCGGCAAAATCCATGTCTTCAACGGCAAGATTGGCGGATCTGAGCCTGAGCCGGACCTTTGCACCGACCTCGTTGAACCGGCTCAGCGCGCGCAACCCGCCCGGATTCAAGCCGGCCGGAAACATGTTTTCGTTGGCTTCACGCAAGGTGTGGAACCTACGGAAAATTCCGCGTCCGGAGGAGAGACTCTTGTGTACTCAGATGATGAGTCCTCGACTGGGGAAACTGAGTCGATCTACCCACTTTATGATGGCAGGCTTGGGGGTTGTTTCGATGGCAACATTATTCCGGACCCTTACGAGCCGCCGTGTCAAGCCGCTATCTTCATGGCGGGGACAACGCCGGTTCTCAATTCATCGGTGGCTGGAGGGGCGGCAACGACTAACCCTCCGGCGCCGGCTTCTGGAACGTCCGGCTCAGGCAGGCCACCGGCTCAAGTTCTATCTGAACTAGTGACCACCCTGACAACCTTACCGAGGACCAAAGTCACTGCGGAAAATCAGGCAGAACACAACATGGAGATTGCAAAGCTTCGGGAGCAGACGACCAAGGTCCAGGAGGATATTAATGGTGAAAACACCCGGATAGTCGCGTTGCAGGCTCAAGTTAATGCAGAGGTGGAGCGTCTGAAGACGGAGGCTTGGCGTCTAAACCTTGATCAGAACACTTCCAATGCAGTTCATTGAAGGAGGCACCAGAGTCGTTTACCTCTGAGTTATGAGCCCACACGTTTGTTCAACACGCCAGGGGCAGGTCCGAGTACTCCAGGAGCACCGGTTATACCCCAATTAACCGCTGATGTACTTGGGAGCAGGGTAGCAGCTCAACCTCACCGGCTAGAGCCGGCCCCAGACCCTCACCTTGTCCAGACACCACTGCAGCATTTTCTGACACCGCCGGGTCACTTCTCCAACCCGGTGGATAACATGGTAGCAACGGCAACTCGGCTTACTACGCTTTCTATCACCGGTGAGTCGCCGGTTGTGGTTGAAGCCCGGAACGCCATTGGATTTTTGCAGATGGGGATTGCTCAGCAGGCTAATTATTCTTATAGTCGGCATCGTGTACACTCAACCCCGCTGCCCAGCCGTAGCTACAACCGGCATGCTGAGTCGCCAACAATTTCCAGCACTGAACGACGCCGTCACCCGCCCCAGGATAACCCGCCCCATAACACGCGTTCTGATGCTCAAGCAATCATGGACGGAGCAAGGGCCCGTCGCGAGGTGGAGGTTGTAAATCAGGGGGCTCAACAGCCACCCCCAGTAATTCCTTCCACTTCTATGGGAGCCGGGTCAAGCACCAGAACGATCGGAGTACCGTGCCTAGTGTCGTCTTTACGTAATGAGCGCATGCCTAAAGACTTTAAGGGTCCTCACAAAGTACCCAACTACACGGCGGATCTTGAGCCGACGGCTTGGATCGAGAGCTATGAGTTGGCCATGGATATGTTGGACGTCAGCGATGCGGTAGTGCCAAACATTCCTCTAAGATGTTGGAGGGGCCAGCTCGTACATGGTTGAAGAACTTGCCCCCCAATTCTATCAACACCTAGGCGGAGTTGAAGGAGCGCTTCATCAAGAATTTTCAAGGAACTTGCAAGCAGCCGATGACAATTGTTGATTTAGAACACTGCATGTAGCGTGAGGATGAGTCGGCACATCATTGGGTTCGCCGGGTCGCGAACATTATTCACTCGTCAGATAACATTGGGGCGGCTCAGGCTGTGTTGATTTTGGAGAAGAACTGTTACTTTCAGCCTCTTGTGCAGAAGCTAGGGTGGCTTAAACGCAAGTGCATGGATATGGGCATGTTGGGGAATGTAGTAATTTCAAAAAATTCCTACGCACACGCAAGATCATGGTGATGCATAGCAACAAGAGGGGAGAGTGTCGTCCACGCACCCTCGTAGATCGTAAGCGGAAGCGTTTTATCAACGCGGTTGATGTAGTCGTACGTCTTCACGATCCGACCGATCCAAGTACCGAACGCATGGCACCTCCGAGTTTAGCACACGTTCAGCTCGGTGACGTCTCACGAACTCACGATCCAGCAGAGTGTCGAGGGAGAGTTTCGTCAGCACGACGGCGTGATGACGGTGATGACGAAGCTACCGGCGCAGGGCTTCACCTAAGCACTGGAACGATATGACTGAGGTGGATTATGGTGGAGGGGGGCACCGCACAAGGCTAAGAGATCAATGATCAACTTGTGTGTCTATGGGGTGCCCCCTGGCCACGTATATAAAGGAGCAAGGGGAGGGGGCCGGCGGCCTCATAGGGTACGCCCCAAGGAGGGAATCCTACTCCTACTAGGAGTAGGTTCCCCCTTTCCTAGTCCAACTAGGAGGGGAAGGAAAGAGGAGAAGGGGAGAAGGAAAGAGGGGGCCGGCCCCCAAAGCCCTAAACCAATTCGGTTTGGGCCTAGGGGGGCGCACCCCACACTTCCTTGCTGCCCTCTATTTCCAATAAGGCCCATGAAGGCCCATTGACCCTCCCGGCGAATTCCTGTAACTCTCTGGTACTCCGAAAAATACCCGAATCACTCGGAACCTTTCCGATGTCCGAATATAGCCTTCCAATATATCGATCTTTACGTCTCGACCATTTCGAGACTCCTCGTCATGTCCCCGATCTCATCCGGGACTCCGAACTACCTTCGGTACATCAAATCACATAAACTCATAATACCGATCGTCACCAAACGTTAAGCGTGGGGACCCTACGGGTTCGAGAACTATGTAGACATGACCGAGACATGTCTCCGGTCAATAACCAATAGCGAAACCTGGATGCTCATATTGGCTCCTACATATTCTACGAAGATCTTTATCGGTCAAACCGCATAACAACATACGTTGTTCCCTTTGTCATCAGTATGTTACTTGCCCGAGATTCGATCGTCGGTATCTCAATACCTAGTACAATCTCGTTACCGGCAAGTCTGTTTACTCGTTCCATAATGCATCATCCCGCAACTAACACATTAGTCACATTGCTTGCAAGGCTTATAGTGATGTGCATTACCGAGAGGGCCCAGAGATACCTCTCCGACAATCGGAGTGACAAATCCTAATCTCGATCTATGCCAACTCAACAAGTACCATCGGAGACACCTGTAGAGCACCTTTATAATCACCCAGTTACGTTGTGACGTTTGGTAGCACACAAAGTGTTCCTCCGGTATTCGGGAGTTGCATAATCTCATAGTCATAGGAACATGTATAAGTCATGAAGAAAGCAATAGCAATATACTAAATGATCAAGTGCTAAGCTAACGGAATGGGTCAAGTCAATAACATCATTATCTAATGATGTGATTCCGTTAATCAAATGACAACTCATGTCTATGGCTAGGAAACTTAACCATCTTTGATTCAACAAGCTAGTCAAGTAGAGGCATACTAGTGACACTCTGTTTGTCTATGTATTCACACATGTACTAAGTTTCCGGTTAATACAATTCTAGCATGAATAATAAACATTTATCATGATATAAGGAAATATAAATAACAACTTTATTATTGCCTCTAGGGCATATATTCCTTCAGTCTCCCACTTGCACTAGAGTCAATAATCTAGTTCACATCGCCATGTGATTTAACACCAATAGTTCACATCGCCATGTGACCAACACTCAAAAAGGTTTACTAGAGTCAATAATCTAGTTCACATCGCTATGTGATTAACACCCAAGAGTAATAAGGTATGATCATGTTTTGCCTGTGAGGGAAGTTTTTTAGTCTACGGGTCTGCAACATTCAGATCCGTATGTATTTTGCAAATTTCTATGTCTACAATGCTTTTGCATGGAGCTACTATAGCTAGTTGCTCCCACTTTCAATATGTATCTAGATCGAGACTTAGAGTCATCCAGATCGGCGTCAAAGCTTGGATCGACGTAACTCTTTACGATGAACTCTTTGTCAACTCCATAACCGAGAAACATTTCCTTAGTCCTCTAAGGATAATTTTGACCAATGTCCAGTGATCTACTCCTAGATCACTATTGTACTCCCTTGCCAAACTGAGGGCAGGGTATACAATAGGTCTGGTACATAGCATGTCATACTTTATAGAACCTATGGCTGAGGCATAGGGAATGACTTTCATTCTCTCTCTATCTTCTGCCGTGGTCGGGTTTTGAGTCTTTACTCAACTTCACACCTTGCAATACAGGCAAGAACTCCTTCTTTGACTGTTCCATTTTGAACTACTTCAAAATCTTGTCAAGGAATGTACTCATTGAAAAAACTTATCAAGCGTCTTGATCTATCTCTATAGATCTTGATGCTTAATATGTAAGCAGCTTCACCGAGGTCTTTCTTTGAAAAACTCCTTTCAAACACTCCTTTATGCTTTCCAGAAAATTCTACATTATTTCTGATCAACAATATGTCATTCACATATACTTCCCAGAAATGCTGTAGTGCTCCCACTCACTTTCTTGTAAATACAGGCTTCACCACAAGTCTGTATAAAACTATATGCTTTGATCAACAAATCAAAGCGTATATTCCAACTCCAAGATGCATGCACCAGTCCATAGATGGATCGCTGGAGCTTTGCACACTTTGTTAGCACCTTTAGGATCGACAAAACCTTCTGGTTGCATCATATACAAATCTTCATTAAGAAATCCATTAAGGAATACAGTTTTGACATCCATTTGCCAGATTTCATCAAATGTGGCAATTGCTAACATGATTCGGACAGACTTAAGCATCGCTACGAGTGAGAAAATCTCATCGTAGTCAACACCTTGAACTTGTCGAAAACCTTTTTGCGACAATTCGAGCTTTGTAGATAGTAACACTACTATCAGCGTCCGTCTTCCTCTTGAAGATCCATATATTCTCAATGGATTTCCGATCATCGGGCAAGTCAACCAAAGTCCATACTTTGTCCTCATACATGGATCCCATCTCAGATTTCATGGCCTTAAACCATTTTGCGGAATCTGGGCTCATCATCGCTTCCTCATAGTTCGTAGGTTCGTCATGGTCAAGTAACATGACTTCCAGAACAGGATTACCGTACCACTCTGGTGCGGACCGTACTCTGGTTGACCTATGAGGTTCAGTAGTAACTTGATCTGAAGTTTCATGATCATCATCATTAATCTTCCTCACTAATTGGTGTAGGCATCACTGGAACTGATTTCTGTGATGAACTATTTTCCAGTTCGGGAGAAGGTACAGTTACCTCATTGAGTTCTACTTTCCTCCCACTCACTTCTTTCGAGAGAAACTCCTTCTCTAGAAAGGATCCATTCTTAGCAACAAAGATCTTGCCTTCGGATCTGTGATAGAAGGTGTACCCAACATTTTCTTTTGGGTATCCTATGAAGACGCACTTCTCCGATTTGGGTTTGAGCTTATCAGGCTGAAATTTTTTCACATAAGCATCGCAACCCCAAACTTTAAGAAATGACAACTTTGGTTTCTTGCCAAACCACAGTTCATACGGTGTCGTCTCAACGGATTTAGATGGTGCCCTATTTAACGTGAATGCAGCTGTCTCTAATGCACAACCCCAAAATGATAGTGGTAAATCGGTAAGAGACATCATAGATCGCACCATATATAATAAAGTGCGGTTACGACGTTCGGACACACCATTACGCTATGGTGTTCCAGGTGGCGTGAGTTGCGAAACTATTCCGCATTGTTTCAAATGAAGACCAAACTCGTAACTCAAATATTCTTCTCCACGATCAGATCGTAGAAACTTTATTTTCTTGTTACGATGATTTTCCACTTCACTATGAAATTCTTTGAACTTTTCAAATGTTTCAGACTTATGTTTCATCAAGTAGATATACCCATATCTGCTCAAATCATCTGTGAAGGTTCGAAAATAACGATACCCGCCGCGAGCATCAACACTCATCGGACCGCATACATCAGTATGTATTATTTCTAACAAATCTGTTGCTCGCTCCATTGTTCCGGAGAACGGAGTCTTAGTCATCTTGCCCATGAGGTATGGTTTGCAAGCATTAAGTGATTCATAATCAAGTGATTCCAAAAGCCCATCAGCATGGAGTTTCTTCATGCGCTTTACACCAATATGACCTAAACGGCAGTGCCACAAATAAGTTGCACTATCATTATTAACTTTGCATCTTTTGGTTTCAATATTATGAATATGTGTATCACTACGATCGAGATCCAACGAACCATTTTCATCGGGTGTATGACCATAGAAGGTTTTATGCATGTAAATATAACAACAATTATTCTCTAACTTAAATGAATAACCGTATTGCAATAAACATGATCAAATCATATTTATGCTCAACGCAAACACCAAATAACATTTATTTAGATTTAACACTAATCCCGAAAGTATAGGGAGTGTGCGATGATGAGCATATCAATCTTGGAACCACTTCCAACACACATCGTCACTTCACCCTTAACTAGTCTCTGTTCGTTCTGCAACTCCCGTTTCGAGTTACTACTCTTAGCAACTGAACCAGTATCAAATACCGAGGGGTTGCTATGAACACTAGTAAAGTACACATCAATAACATGTATATCAAATATAGCTTTGTTCACTTTGCCATCCTTCTTATCCACCAAGTATCTAGGGTAGTTCCACTTCCAGCTACCATTACCTTTGCAGTAGAAGCACTCAGTTTCAGGCTTGGGTCTACCTTTGGGTTTCTTCATGGGAGCAGCAACTTGCTTGCCATTCTTCTTGAAGTTCCCCTTCTTCCCTTTGCCCTTTTTCTTCAAACTAGTGGTCTTGTCAACCATCAACACTTGATGCTTTTCTTGATTTCTACCTTCGCCGATTTTAGCATCGCGAAGAGCTTGGGTATTGTTTTCGTTATCCCTTGCATATTATAGTTCATCACGAAGTTCTAGTAACTTGGTGATAGTGACTAAAGAACTTTGTCAATTACTATCTTATCTGGAAGATTAACTCCCACTTGATTCAAGCAATTGTAGTACCCAGACAATCTGAGCACTTGCTCACTGGTTGAGCTATTCTCCTCCATCTTGTAGGCAAAATACTGTTAGAGGTCTCATACCTCTTGACACGGGCATGAGTATCAAATACTAATTTCAACTTTTGGAACATCTTATATGCTCCGTGGCGTTCAAAACATTTTTGAAGTCTCGGTTCTAAGCCATAAAGCATGGTGCACTAAACTATCAAGTAGTCATCATACCGAGCATTGTCAAACGTTCATAACGTCTACATCTGCTCCTCCAATAGGTCTGTCACCTAGCGGTGCATCAAGGACATAATTCTTCTGTGCAGCAATGAGGATCATCCTCAGATCACGGACCTAGTCCGCATCATTGCTACTATCATTTTTCAACTCAGCTTTCTCTACATATCAAAAATAAAACAAGGAAGCAATACGCGAGCTATTGATCTACAACATAGATATGCAAATACTATCAGGACTAAGTTCATGATAAATTAAAGTTCAATTAATCATATTACTTAAGAACTCCCACTTAGATAGACATCCCTCTAATCATCTAAGTGATCACGTGATCCAAATCAACTAAACCACGTCCGATCATCACGTGAGATGGAGTAGTTTTCAATGGTGAACATCACTATGTTGATCATATCTACTATATGATTCATGCTCGACCTTTCGGTCTCAGTGTTCCGAGGCCATATCTGCATATGCTAGGCTCGTCAAGTTTAACCCGAGTATTCTGCGTGTGCAAAACTGGCTTGCACCCGTTGTATGTGAATGTAGAGCTTATCACACCCGATCATCACGCGATGAACTGTCGCAACGGTGCATACTCAGGGAGAACACTTATACCTTGAAATTTAGTGAGAGATCATCTTATAATGCTACCGCCGAACTAAGCAAAATAAGATGCATAAAGGATAAACATCACATGAAATCAATATAAGTGATATGAAATGGCCATCATCATCTTGTGCCTTTGATCTCCATCTCCAAAGCACCGTCATGATCACCATCGTCATCGGCGCGACACCTTGATCTCCATCGTAGCATCGTTGTCGTCTCGCCAACTATTGTTTCTACGACTATCGCTACTGCTTACTGATAAAGTAAAAATAATTACAGGGCGATTGCATTGCATACAATAAAGGGACAACCATATGGCTCCTGCCAGTTGCCGATAACTCGGTTACAAAACATGATCATTTCATACAATAAAATTTAGCATCATGTCTTCACCATATCACATCACAACATGCCCTGCAAAAACAAGTTAGACGTCCTCTACTTTGTTGTTGCAAGTTTTACGTGGCTGCTACGGGCTGAGCAAGAACCGTTCTTACCTACGCATAAAAACCACAACGATTTTTCGTCAAGTATGTGCTGTTTTAACCTTCAACAAGGACCGGGCGTAGCCACACTCGATTCAACTAAAGTTGGAGAAACTGACACCCGCCAGCCACCTGTGTGCGAAGCACGTCGGTAGAACCAGTCTCGCGTAAGCGTACGCGTAATGTCAGTCCTGGCTGCTTCATCCAACAATACCGCCGAATCAAAGTATGACATGCTGGTAAGCAGTATGACTATTATCGCCCACAACTCACTTGTGTTCTACTCGTGCATATAACATCTACGCATAAACCTGGCTCGGATGCCACTGTTGGGGAACGTAGTAATTTCAAAAAAAAATCCTACGCACACGCAAGATCATCGTGATGCATAGCAACGAGAGGGGAGAGTGTCGTCCACGTACCCTCATAGACTGTAAGTGGAAGCGTTTTATCAACGCGGTTTATGTAGTCGTACGTCTTCACGATCCAACCGATCCAAGTACCGAACGCACGGCACCTCCGAGTTTAGCACACGTTCAGCTCGGTGACGTCCCACGAACTCACGATCCAGCAGAGTGTCGAGGGAGAGTTTCGTCAGCACGACGGTGTGATGACAGTGATGATGAAGCTACCGGCGCAGGGCTTCACCTAAGCACTACAACGATATGACCGAGGTGGATTATGGTGGAGGGGGGCATCGCGCACGGCTAAGAGATCAATGATCAACTTGTGTGTCTATGGGGTGCCCCCTGGCCACGTATATAAAGGAGCAAGGGGAGGGGGCCGACGGCCTCATAGGGTGCGCCCCAAGGAGGGAATCCTACTCCTACTAGGAGTAGGTTCCCCCTTTCCTAGTCCAACTAGGAGGGGAAGGAAAGAGGAGGAGGGGAGAAGGAAAGAGGGGGCCGGCCCCCAAAGCCCTAAACCAATTCGGTTTGGGCCTAGGGGGGGCGCACCCCACACTTCCTTGCTGCCCTCTATTTCCACTAAGGCCATGAAGGCCCATTGACCCTCCCGGTGAATTCCCGTAACTCTCTGGTACTCCGAAAAATACCCGAATCACACGGAACCTTTCCGATGTCCGAATATAGCCTTCCAATATATCGATCTTTACGTCTCGACCATTTCGAGACTCCTCGTCATGTCCCCGATCTCACCCGGGACTCCGAACTACCTTCGGTACATCAAATCACATAAACTCATAATACCGATCGTCACCGAACGTTAAGCGTGCGAACCCTACGGGTTCGAGAACTATGTAGACATGACCAAGACACATCTCCGGTCAATAACCAATAGCGGAACCTGGATGCTCATATTGGCACCTACATATTCTACGAAGATCTTTATTGGTCAAACCGCATAACAACATACGTTGTTCCCTTTGTCATTGGTATGTTACTTGCCCGAGATTCGATCGTCGGTATCATCATACCTAGTTCAATCTCGTTACCGGCAAGTCTCTTTACTCGTTCTGTAGTGCATCATCTTCGCAACTAACTCATTAGTCACATTGCTTGCAAGGCTTATAGTGATGTGCATTACCGAGAGGGCCCAGAGATACCTCTCCGATACACGGATTGACAAATCCTAATCTTGATCTATGCCAACCCAACAAACACCTTCGGAGACACCTGTAGAGCATCTTTATAATCACCCAGTTACGTTGTGACGTTTGATAGCACACAAGGTGTTCCTCCAGTATTCGGGAGTTGCATAATCTCATAGTCAGAGGAACATGTATAAGTCATGAAGAAAGCAATAGCAATATACTAAATGATCAAGTGCTAAGCTAACGGAATGGGTCAAGTCAATCACATCATTCTCTAATGATGTGATCCCGTTAATCAAATGACAACTCATGTCTATGGCTAGGAAACTTAACCATCTTTGATTCAACGAGCTAGTCAAGTAGAGGCATACTAGTGACACTCTGTTTGTCTATGTATTCACACATGTACTAAGTTTCCGGTTAATACAATTCTAGCATGAATAATAAACATTTATCATGATATAAGGAAATATAAATAACAACTTTATTATTGCCTCTAGGGCATATTTCCTTCAGGGCAATCTAATGGATGTACTTACCAGATACGCTGACTCGGATGGTACGAAGGATTCTAGTTCCGATGATGATAAATCTAGTAAGGGCAAGAAAAACGATGGCAGCAAGGGCTAGCAACAGAATGCCTCAGCGCATAGTGGTAATCATAATAATCATGGTAATGGTGGGAAAACGCAAACACCTCGAAGGCGGGTCGGATTTTGTGGCTAACACCAACACAGGGTTCAAAAATCAGCGTCGCAATGGCAAGCAGCCTTATAATGGGGGAAGCCCAAGAAATATGAGGAAGCTCTTAATGCACCGTGTCCTAAGCACAGTTATCCTAACAAGCCATCTACTCACGCTTGGAAGGATTGTTATATTATGCAAGAGTATAGGAACCCGTCGTTTCAACAAAATCATGGCAACGGTAATGGGCCGCCAGGTGGGTCAGGCTCAGGAGGTTTCCAGGGAGCCGCTTTGGCGATGGCGGCTCAAGTTCTGGCTATCAAGGCCAAGAGAATCATGGTGGTCATAATCAGCAAACTAGTCAAGGTAATCAGCAGCAGAATAACCAATCAGGATATTAGAGTAATCCTAAGCCGCTCAAAAGTGGCCAGTACCATGTCTTCACTACAAGTACCTGCAAGCGTGACCGGAAAGTCCATAAGTGGGCAGTCAATGTGGTTGAGCCGGCGGTGCCGCAATATTTGAATTGGTCTGAGCACACGATAACTTGGATCGAGGAGAATCACCCGCCCCGTGTTGATAATCCGGGTCAACTGACCCTGGTAGTAGCTCCTCAAGTGGGCGGTTACAAATTCACTAAGGTACTTATGGATGGTGGAAGCAGCATCAACATATTGTACTATGACACTTTTCGACGAATGAATCTGACAGAGAAGGATCATAAGCCGTCTTCCACCGTATTTCAGGAGTTGTTCCTGGCAAGTCGGCTTATCCTGTAGGGAAGATTGCTCTGGAGGTGGCTTTTGATGATGAGTATAACTACAGAGCAGAGACACAGTGGTATGAGGTGGTCAAGATCAAGAGCCCATATCACGCACTGTTTGGGCAGCCGGCTTATGCTAAATTCATGGCTCATCCTTGCTACGTATAATTGCAGCTTAAGATGCCAGGCCCACGTGAGACAATCACGGTTCATGGGGATCGTAAGATAGCTTTGGACTGTGAAGAAGGAGATGCTGCTTATACAGAGATGGCTTGTGCGCCCGAGGAGCTTAAGTTTTACAAGGACAATGTTGACCCGGCTGACATGACCCCTCTGAAGAAACCCACCACCGAGAAGGACCCTCTGCCCAAATTTCAGTCGGCAAAGGACACAAAGCAAGTTGATTTTGTCCCTGGTGATTCTTCTCAGTAGTTCACCATTGGAACTGGGATGGATCCCAAATAGGAAAGTGCGCTCATTGAGTTCATCCATGAGAATCGGACATCGAGTTCATCCTAAAAATGTGTGCACATCTATGTTGAAAACTAGATGATGCGCATCCGTGAGGTGTCATTCAACCCGAGGTTGAATCAGATTTACTAATTGAGGAGACCATCTCCACTTCTGCAGAAACATATGAGAACTTAATCTCATCAGAATATTAATGTGAGAATGCCTTAAAATTAACTCCCCTATGGCACATACAATGCACATAAAATCTGATGATTATTGGGAATATTGCAACAGTTAAGTTGTGTTAAACAAAATTATCGATAATTTTCTAATCGCCCCATACCATGATGATAAAGGAGGAAAATTTAACGTGTACGAAACAATATTGAGTATGAAATGATTTAATCACTCAGTTATTCTCATCTATCATGCTTGAGGGACAAGATGGCAAATTGTACTATTTTCTATTACAATTATAGGCTAATGATATTTTGAGATAACAAGAAGACTACACGAGATCTCCAAAATATCTTGGGAATATCATTCCACAAGCATATCATCATTGTAGAGGAGTTCATTCTCCTTCTATTATGCCAAAAATAATAATCTTGTTATTCTTTGAAGTAGAACCACAAACTTATCATGTTTAACTTGTTTGCCTTCTCCAATGAGTTGATGGTTTGATTGAACCAAATACTTGATAGTATGTAATCATGTGTATGATATTTCGCACAACCAACCCTGTGAAAGACCTGATAGTTGTCTTTCTGATCATTTATTTTAAATGACCCATTCCATTCGAGATTTACACTTCATTTCTGTTTGTAATTTTGCTTCATTTTACATTCAACTCCATGTGGTTCTCTAACCACTAAATCACTTAGTACTAAGCGCACTAGCATGAATTTCATGCAATGGTTTCGCACCCATAGGGTGAACCTAATGACTGTTCATCAGAAGTCCAACATGTCTTTCAGTTTGAAATGAAGATGGTGCTTCTGTTTACCATCATAGGAGAACATAAATTGTAGTAAGGACTTACAATCAGACCTACACCTGAAACTGCCTTGCTACATAATCTCAACTTAGTGTAGATTTATAGATAACTACATTATAAGTTTCAACGGATCTAAAGTCTCGAGTATGAACAAATAGCCGTTTGTGTGATGCTTATGACAACATATCTCTCCTTAATGGAGTCCCAAAGGAAAATGGATATTCAATATCCATGAAATACTCAGCTTGAGAATTGAGTTGAGGCGATGCCATAGAAACGAAAACATGCATATTTTAGCTATCTTATAAATAGCCATGAGATTCTTTGTAGGTGGAGTTTCTATGGCGACAAGGCCACAAGTTGACAAAATCATTTATGTCTATGAACGTGTTAAATAATTACTCCCACCTAATGTCATCACATCACATTTTGTTTCAAAAAAGGTCATCCATATGTTGCATTTCATGTTGCATGAAATGCTCGTGCATTAGTTAAGTAGGATGAAAATGTCATGACAAAGGATAATCATGTTCTTGGTGATTCTTAGTGAACCATATGGTAAGCCTTCCACAAGACGATAATCACCACAAAGTGGTGTAGATTTTCTAATTAATGGTAGTCACCTCGAAGGGGTAAACCTTTAATTTCCCTATAACACATGGAGGCAGCCAACCACCAAGTGGTGTAGACCTCACTCTTATGGACGGTTCCCATCGATCATAGCCTCCACAACCTTATGTTATTTAAAACACATGAAGGTAATTACCACGAAGTGGCACAAATCTCTCAGTTGTGCTCGAAATTTTATGCGTTGCTATGGTTACATCTCATAAATTATAAATTGTGTACTCATGGAAGGGAATCACTAAATTATGCAAATATTTTGCATTATTTTCTTCATAGGACAATATCCGACATAATTGCCACGAATGCCTTGAATTCCTCTCCTGATGGAGTATGTAACACAATAGTCACAATTAGGGCTGGACCAAAAGCTTGTAGCTCGCGTGCGTAATGAGCGATCGATAGTTCGGCTCGTTAAGCTCGTGGCTCGCTTCTTAACGAACAGAGCCAATCATCGATTTCAGCTCATTAGGCTTAACGAGCTTAACGAATGAGCTAACGAGTTTCACGAGTAGCTCGTTAAGCTTGTTAGTAACAACACAACACATATTTCCATCTTACGTGACAATGTTTTTGTAACACTGATACGTCTCCAACGTATCTATAATTTATGAAGTATTCATGCTATTATATTATCCATCTTGGATGTTTTATATGCATTTATATGCTATTTTATATGATTTTTTGGACTAACCTATTAACCTAGAGCCCAGTGCCAGTTTCTGTTTTTTCCTTGTTTTTGAGTTTTACAGAAAAGGAATACCGAACGGAGTCCAGTTGACGTGCCAATTTTTGATGATTTTTATGGACCAAAAGAAGCCCCCGGAGTAAAAGAGTTGGGCCAGAAGAGTCCCGAGCCGTCCACGAGGGTGGAGGGCACGCCCTACCCCCCTGGGCGCGTCCCCCTATCTTGTGGACGACTCGGAGACCCCCCCTGACTTGTTCTCGACGCCAAAAATTCCTATAAATACAGAAACCTCCAGAAAGAAACCTAGATCGGGAGTTCCGCCACCGCAAGCCTCTGTAGCCACCAAAAACCAATCGGGACCCTGTTTCGGCACCCTACCAGAGGGGGGATCCATCACCGGTGGCCATCTTCATCATCCTGGCACTCTCCATGACAAGGAGGGAGTAGTTCACCCTCAGGGCTGAGTGTATGTACCAGTAGCTATGTGTTTGATCTCTCTCTCTCTCTCTCTCGTGTTCTTGATTTGGCATGATCTTGATGTACCGCGAGCTTTGCTATTATAGTTGGATCTTATGATGTTTCTCCCCCTCTACTCTCTTGTAATGGATTGAGTTTTCCCTTTGAAGTTATCTTATTAGATTGAGTCTTTTAAGGAGTTGAGAACACTTGATGTATGTCTTGCATGTTCTTATCTGTGGTGACAATGGGATATTCACGTGATCTACTTGATGTATGCTTTGGTGATCAACTTGCGGGTTCAATGACCTTGTGAACTTATGCATAGGGGTTGGCACACGTTTTCGTCTTGAGTTTCCGGTAGAAACTTTGGGGCACTCTTTGAAGTTCTTTGTGTTGGTTGAATAGATGAATCTGAGATTGTGTGATGCATATCGTATAATCATACCCACGGATACTTGAGGTGACATTGGAGTATCTAGGTGACATTAGGGTTTGGTTGATTTGTGTCTTAAGGTGTTATTCTAGTACGAACTCTAGTATAGATCGAACGGAAAGAATAGCTTCGTGTTATTTTACTACGGACTCTTGAATAGATCGATCAGAAAGAATAACTTTGAGGTGGTTTCGTACCCTACAATAATCTCTTCGTTTGTTCTCCGCTATTAGTGACTTTGGAGTGACTCTTTGTTGCATGTTGAGGGATTGTTATATGATCTAATTATGTTATTATTGTTGAGAGAACTTGCACTAGTGAAAGTATGAACCCAAGGCCTTGTTTCGAAGCATTGCAATACCGTTTGTGCTCACTTTTATCATTAGTTACCTTGCTGTTTTTATAATTTCAGATTACAAAAACCTATATCTAATATCCATATTGCACTTGTATCAACATCTCTTCGCGGAACTAGTGCACCTATACAATTTAGGGATATTTAAATTAGTGCCCCTGGTTCCTTAGTTGTGCTCACTTTTCCCCACGCTCCAAACTTTTGCTCACTTTTCCCCTCTTCCTTAGCTGAAACTCTCACAAATGCTCATAGCGGGCGTTTGCCGTCTTGACCGTCCATTGACCGTTAATTGCTGACGAGTGGGGCCGAGTCTTCGTCTGACTGTTGCTTGCTGACGGGTGGGACCGCAAGGAGACACGTATTGGGCAGCTTGTCTGAATCTGAAACAAATCTAGACAGGCCGCACTGCACCGCGCCGCCCCTCCCCCTCCGCCGGCGTCGTGCCGCGTCCACCGCAGTTGTTTTCTCCACCCTATGCCCCTATTCAGTTCGTCGGCGACGCCGCGTCTCCGCCAGATATAGCCCACCTCCCCACCTGGGATTACATAGCGATGTTGAGTGAGGACGGCCGGAATGCAGTCGACCGTGGAGAGGATTGTGTGGAATCTGCGGCAGATAATTCATGGATTAAACCTGGGTAAGCATTGTTTCCTCTCGAATTGACGTTCTAAGTCGTATTGTAGGCCGTATTTGACTTCTGTTTGCTTGAATCGTTTGAATTTGTGCTCGATTTTACCCGGCTAACTGAAGCCTTTGTTTCCTTCAACAAAATAGGATTGATCCCGCACTGGCTTTCCGGCTGGCGATTAGAATGGAAACTAGTGTGCTGCGTGGTACTAAACCGCATTTGATTTCATCATTTTTCTATCCCAAAGTGGTAGAAACCAGCATATCTTTCAAAGATTTGCGAGCTGAGCTCCGAAACACCTATCCCTGGAGTGATGCCGATGCTGTTGAACTGAATTACTTCAGCAGTGACGAGCAAAGATTTCTCCCACTAACTTGCGACGATCATATGTCGTTGATTTTTGCTGGGATTGTTGGCTGCCGATTTGGTAAACTCCAAATCGATGTGCTTCAGCCACGCGCAGAACGGGCGAAGGGGAAGGGAGTTCAGACATCATCTGTCTGTGCTAATAGCCAGCACCCCGGCACTCCTTGTAGGTCGACACCAAGTAAAGCAAGTGGTTCATGGAGCCACAACATGCCTACTGCCAATTCTGGTTCCGATTCAGCTGCTGCTTCTCGTGTACCTTCTGCAGTTGGTGTAGAAGAAGATGCAGAACCTGACGAGGCAGTGCCTACAAATGATGATGAAGACGAGATGATGTTTCCTGAACTGGTCGATGTAGCCAGTCAGCAAGCAGTGGATGACGAATATATGGAGGAGCCCATCAGCCAAGCTAGGTTTGATGACACTGACGATGAAGAGAAGGTGGAGAACATGGACAGCTTAATCGAGGATGAATACGATGGTGATGACATGCCAACAATTGAGTGGAACAGGGAAAAACCTGAGCTTAGTGTAGGTACCATTTTCCAATCAATGGTGGACTGTCGGAATGCAGTGACAACATGGTGCATTATATCTGAAAACACCTATAAGATTAAAAGGAGTGAGCCAGCAAGGTTCACAGTATTTTGTCCATATCCTAGGTGTAGGTGGAAGTTGCATGCATCTCGTATGAGAAAGAGCAAATATATTCAGGTAATCCAAGTTTAGTTAGTAATTTAGTTTCAGATCGTTGAGTAAGGTTTCTTAACTGTTTTTTACCCTTTTATTTTGTTTCAGATAAAGAAAAACCCACACAAGCACACATGTCCACCTGGAGGGGGAGGGGGGAAGGCCAAAACCAAGCTAGCAAAAACTAGGTGGGTGGCAGATTCTATATTGGATTGGCTGAGAGAAGAACCTGGACTTGGTCCAACAACACTCCATGGGAAGCTTTTTGAGAAGTACAAGATAGAAATTCCTTACATGTGAATTTTCAATGCTAGGGAAAAGGCTCTTGACAGAATTAATGGTCAATGGAATGACAGTTTTCAGCTGCTTTACACTTTCAAAGTTGAAGTGGAGATGGCAGGTCCAGGGAGTGTTGTAGAGATTGACAAGCATACAGTTCGATTCAAAATAAAAGGGAAGTCATTTTAGAAGGAGTGCTTCAGAAGGGCTTTTGTTTGTTTCAAGGCTTGCTGGCAGGGGTTTCTAGATGGTTGCAGGCCCTATTTGGCTATAGATGCTACACATTTGACTGGAAGATGGAGAGGACAGCTAGTAGCAGCTTCTGCAGTTGATGGACACAACTGGCTATTCCCAGTTGCATTTGGTGTGGTGGAGGCAGAGTCTGAGGAAAGTTGGGTTTGGTTTCTGCAGCAGTTGTGCAACATTATAGGCACACCCCCAGGTTTAGCTATACACACAGATGCTTGCAAGGGTTTAGAGAGTGCAGTGGAAATTGTATTCCCTGGAGTGGAGCATAGGGAATGTATGCGACACCTAGCGCATAATTTCACAAAGAAGTTCAAAGGTAAAGTTTATGATGAGAACTTATGGCCAGCATCATACACATGCAGCAAAAGGAAGCATGAACACCATTTGAGAGTGTTGTATGCTCAAAATCCTCTTGTGAAGGAGTACCTGGATGCACATCATGGTAAGGTGTGGTCAAGAAGCAAATTCAACGAAATCTGCAAAGTAGATTATGTGACCAGTAACCTTGCAGAATGCTTCAATTCAAAGTTCAAGTCAGTGAAAGGGCTCCTGTTGTGGCAAGCATTTGACAAGATGAGGCAAATGATCATGATAAAGATGGCTCTTCGCAAAAGAATTGCAGAAACACAATATGTTGGTCATCAAATGCTCCCATCACTGATTAAGGCATTGCACTCGAAGGCAAGTGGACTGAAGATGAAATGTATTCGATCTGGTACATATGAGGGAGAGGTTACCTATACTGACACTAAAAATAGGGTATGGAGGTATCCTGTGAACCTAAGTACTAGAGAATGTACTTGTAGGCAATGGCAGATCCGTGGGAAGCCATGCATACATGCCCTACATCTGATGACCGTTATCGGGGGTGCAGATGGTGAAGTTGATCAATATTGCTCTGAGTATTTCTCTGTTGCCAAATTTATGTCTGCTTATGCTGACAATGTGCCTGCACTATTGGGGAAAGATCAATGGAACATAGTAGATCCAGGGTTCAAACTCCACGCTCCTGTCATTACTAGACCACCAGGAAGACCAAGGAACCAGAGGATTAGAGCAGGTGAGGAGGGTCGTCTACCAAAGAAGCGTGCTTGCAAAAAATGTGGAGTTCTGGGGCATATTGCTAGGCTTTGTACCAATGCAGTGGATGCATCATTTGGAGAGGAGGAAAGATGGACAGCAGCCAATGCTGAGGAGAATGCAGCAGCAATGGAGACTGAAGATGCAGTGGAGAATGCAGCAGCAATTGAAGCAGTGGAGAATGCAGCAGCAAATGAAGCATCTTGGTATGTGTTTGCACCCTTTGTAGAATGCAGCTACCCTTTTGTTTGCATTGTTGTCTTTTTTGCCTATGGCTTATAATTTTATTTACCAACTCTAGGGAGAAAAGGCCAAGAGATGAAGAAGCAGAAGATTTTGAAACCATGGCCTTTGATGGTTTTGAAGCTATAAGAGAGGAAGAGGAGGGGGTAATTTTTCCAATTGTGCCTTTAAAGATTATTGAACCCATAGATGACCGTCAAATGGTCGTTAAGTGCTCGGCGAGTGGAACTACTCCATCAACACCTCCACGGGGAAAACCCCAAGTAAAGCCCAAGATCAAAAGGAACAAGAGTCTGAAAGAAAAGAGCATCTCAACTAGGGAAACTAGGAGCAAGACGGTGAAGCCAGCTGCAAACACAAGGAGCAAGTCAAAAATTTGAATTAAGTTGTTGGGAAATGTTTGTGTTGTCAATTTGAGGGCGAGTCGATCGCTTAAAACTTGGTAGATTTGTATTAAGATGTTGGCATCTTAAAACTTGGTATATTTGAGCTACTGTGAAAACTTATCAGTTGTAATAAGGGATCCCTTGTAATAATGTTGCTTCTACTTTGGTTTCTTATTTGTGTCAGAATTCAAATTTCCATCAAATTTTGAATTTAAATCAATATTTTAATTTGGGCCAAAATTTGGATTCGAGCCAAAGTTGAAGTTGAACATTGGAGGTTCATTGCTCTGTGCGGTGTATTTGATCGAGCATTTGAAGTCCAATATTCGTAGGTGAACAGTCCGAATGAGAAATGTGCTAGAAACAAGCTCGAAAGCTAGGGTAAACAGCCCTATTTGAAATCAAGTTTTTTTGACCTTGGCTAAATGAGGCATATATATTTTTATTAACACTTGTTCCATATATATATATGGTAAAAACAAAGTCTCACTATTTATTGATTAATATTCATATTACTACATTTTTTTTGAAAAAATATGCTTTTAATTCAAAACCGTCAAATAACACGTTTTAGATATGAAAATGAAAAAGTAAGTTCAGATCCTTCTTATTCACTCGAAAATGAAGCTATGGAGATTTTTCTGATTTTTTTGAATTTTTTTGATTTTTTTAAACCCTAAACCCTCTCTCCCTATTATACGAACTCTGAACATGTTCATAGGTGATAGCTCATTTGTGTGAAGCCTTTTTTCATGAAAATGACCTACACCAAGTTTATATTTTTTTCTCATAACCTTGTCACATATGACGGCTATGTGCACAAGAATTACAACATTTTGAGTTTTTTTGAATTTTTTAAAAACATTTGAACTTGATTTTGACAAATCACTTCAAAAAATGATTTTTCAAAAAAATGCCCCTATACCGAGTTTATATTTTTTTATGGTAACTAGGTCTCATAAACGGACGAACTACGTTTGTTTTATTTTTTTGTGATTTTTTCTAATTTGGTTATGGCCATTTGAAATCTGGTCAAACCCTAATAACCCCATTGACTCGCTCATAACCCCGCAGAAATGCTCCAAACCCTAGCGTCGAACGTCCGCCGCCGGATCCTACCAAGCGCCAAACACCACCCGTCAGATGTGGGGCAGGCATGCGCGATCCGCGTGATGCATCCTGATTGGCTACTGCACTGTCCTTCTCGGGTTTTTACGATCTGCCCCACTTTACATATGAAATTGTATTTTTCGCACATGACCACCACATGTCAGTGTTAAGAGTTGGTTCAAATATTCAAACTCCAAAATACAATGTGGCAAATCGTCAATATAGCTTCCCCTTCTCCTCTTCTCCATCTGACAGACAAAGGCATCGAGCAGATCAGGCAATTCCTCTGTTTCTTTCCCCATCTTCTCGTTCTTCTTCCTCTCGAGCAATTCCTTTGTTTCTTTCCCTATCTTCTCGTTCTTCTTCCTCTCGAGCAATTCCTCTGTTTCTTTCCCCATCTTCTCGTTCTTCTTCCTCTCGAGCAATTCCTCTGTTTCTTCCTCTCAGGCGATATGTCGACCTCCTCGTCAGCCCCCCGTTCCACGTGGCCGGTGTATGGTCCAGTGCCGATGACTCAATGCACTGACTGCCCACGGACTGCGCCACTGAAGCGGTTGACTTCGAAGGAGGAGAAGAATGGGAACTTTGGGCGCGAGTTCCTCAAATGCGAGAGCAAGCCGGAGGGGCAGGTTAGATCTGAGTTTTCCTCGCATCCTTTATCTCTAATTTCTCAAAAAATCTATCAGATTTGGATTTAGGTTACATGATTTCGTTTTCAGATCATGAAGAAATGCCACCATTTCGAGTGGATGGATGATTACATCCAGAGGCTTCAAGGGTTGGGCTTGCTGGATTCGAGGGGGAATGCAATCCGCGAGTTCAATCTGCCCCATGACAGTGCCGCTCCGGCAGCAGCAGCGCGTCCGGAATACCCGATGGTGGTAGATGTCGAACTGAAGACGGAATTGAAGAAGATGAACAAGAACTTCAAGCAGCTGATTGAGTTGAAGAAGCAATCCAATCTGATAGCTTTAGGAATACTTGCTCTAGGAATTTTTTACTTGATGGCCATCTCTCGTTAGAGATGTTTGTCTATTGTTGTTGCCACTGTTTAGCAATCCAAGTCTGTTTATCTCAAATGCAACTCTGTTTAGTGCAACTGTCGATCTCTGAATGTATGCAGTTTACTGTTAAGTTTCGACACTTTCAGTTTCGGCAGAAGACAACTACCAGTTGAGTGATAGGATTATTTTGTTAGCAAATAACCTCGAGTGTTGGATCATACCCTAGCTCGTCAGATGACAGTAAGCAGTACTTGAGCAGCACAAGGGATATACATCAAGTTCATCTCTTCTCTCTCACACTTGCCAAACTTTTGTCCTCGAGTTCGTCAGTTCTGCTAGAAACCTAGTTCGCGGGCCCAAAGAGAATCAAGCTGCAATAGGCCCACAAAGGATAAATGAGGCCCAGAAACAAGCGATGTTTCTTTTTTTGTTTAGGAACGATTGCTTTGTCCTTTTTTGTTTCTGATTCCTTTTTTCATTAATTTGATTGCCCAATCTCTTCTATCTCATTGAGGATTTTTTTTCTTTCCTTTATGGGTCCCTTCATTTTTTAGAATCAAAGTATTTGCAAACCGCAGTATTATTATGCCTAGCGAACCAATACTTCATGATTGGAAAAAGAGGTCCAACCCTCTTTTTTATATACTTCAAACATAGTGTAGTTTTCTACATATTAAAGTATATAAAACTACACTTTTGACTAAAGCCAAACATCTCAAAGTATTTGATACTTCAATATTTCTGAAAACCAAAGTATTCTTGGAATACCTAAAAAATACAGAGCTCTCAAACCAAAGCCGTGTACAAATGTACAATATGTTCTTATTTTTAGAAGGCATCTATAAACACATCATTTTTAGTTAGTTTGGTTAATTTTCCCCACGCCAATTAGCCGTGTCTAAACTTGGGACAAAAAAATACAAACATAACAAAGCATTAATATAACACACATAACTTAACTTAGATAGGGTTGCTAGGGCAACATAAGTTCTTACATAAGTCCTTACATAGATAGGGTAGCTAGGTCGGGCAACACGCACACCAAACTCACACTACATAGTAGATAGGGTAGCTAGGGCAACACCGCCATGTCTTCACCGTCGTCTTCACCTTAACCGCCGGCTTCACCGTCTTCTTCGCCGTCGGCTTCAGTACTGCTCCTCCTCAAGGCCGTTGTCACCGAGGTAGTACGGGAGGCTGTGCATGCGGTTGCGAGCGGGGAAGACGCTCTCGAAGTCGGTGAAGATGTTATAGGTGGTGAATGCGATGAACTCGCACCCACACCAATACACCTTGCCGAGCAGGTAGTAGGCATCGAACCTGTTGGTGAAGTGGACGATGAGCCCTACCACAGGAGCGTTGGCGTGGGGACGCTGCTCCACGAGGTTGAACATGGGCGGCGAGCCCGCCGGGAGGTGGTGGAAGCCCGCACGGAGGAACCCCCGTGCAAGCTCGGTGCTACCCCTCCAGCGTGAGATCGCCCACACGCGGAGCGATGCCTCGACGACGACGTTGGCGGGGTACCGCCATTCCGGCACGGTGGGCGGCGCTTGGAACGTCGGCCCGTTGTACTGCATCTTGAACGCTTCGCTGAGTGGAACGGCTTTGGCTTTTGGGGGAAGAAGAGAAGTGGGAGGCGCAGATGGATCTGTGGAAGAAGAGACAATGAAGGGCAGTTTAAATAGCCAGGAGAGACGAAGTGGGTACACACGCAAACGGCATAGATCGTGACTCAGTGCGTGCATGAACCGATGCGATCATCAATGTGTGAACGTGAATCCATGCGAACGTGCTTTGCATGCTCTGCGTTGGCGGCTGCCTGCCTCCCCCTTCTGCGTGCTCTGCGTTGGCGGCTGCCTGCCTCCCACAACTGAATCGAGCGGCAGTCGTGCGGCGTGAACCGATGCCTCAACATAGACGCGAGCGTGCGTACAGCCTGCCCCTTCTGCCACCGGCACGTATGCCTGCGACGCGTGAAACGACGCTGCGGAGCGACTGAATCCACCGGCAACTGTGCGGCACGGATCGATGCGTGCGTGTCGGCGTGCATGCATGCGTTTAGGTCTAGGTCACTAGATGCGTGCGTGGCGGTGTTCGCATGCATAGCAGGCTACATCGATGCCAAAGCCGGACATGCATAGCAGGCTGCATCCATCGATAGCAGGCTTTTTTAATTTATTCCCAACAAACTAACGGGCCCGTCCTATGAACACAAACACGACCCAACCAGCGAAGCCACAACCACAGTCAATAGAGTCCAACGTGGCCCCACAAGTCAGTTAACGGCCAAGACGGCAAACGTCTGTTATGAACATTTGTGAGAGTTTCAGCTAAGGGAGTGGGGAAAAGTGAGCAAAAATTTGAAGCGTGGGGAAAACTGAGCACAACTAAGGAATTGGGGGCACAGATGGAATAAGCCCTACAATTTACCATTGTATTGGGTGTGTTGGGGACACAAGAGACTCTTTGTTATTTGGTTGCAGGGTTGTTTGAGAGAGACCATCTTCATCCTACGCCTCCCACGGATTGATAAACCTTAGGTCATCCACTTGAGAGAAATTTGCTACTCTCCTACAAACCTCTGCACTTGGAGGCCCAACAATGTCTACAATAAGAAGGTTGCATAGTAGACATCAAGCTCTTTTCTGGCGCCGTTGCCTGGGAGGTGAGGTAAGCGGCACTAACACCCCGTCAACTAAGCTCTTTTCTTGCGCCGTTGCCGGGGAGGTGAGTGCTTGAAGGTATATCTTTAGATCTTGCAATTGAATCTTTTTGTCTCTTGTTTTATCACTAGTTTAGTATATAAAATAAAACTACAAAAAAATGGAATTGAGGGTGCCTCATATGCTTCATCTTTTTAATGTCTTCCATGAAAATAAGGATTCCGATAATTGTGCTCAATTGCTAGAGGAAGAATGCATTAAAATGTTTGGCACTAAATCTTTGAATGATGAGCATGATTGCAATGTTGTTAGTATGAATTCTTTGAATACCCATGATGCTAATGATATGCAAAGCCACAAGTTTGGGATGCTATGTTTGATGAAGATGATAATTTTTAGTCCCCCAAGTTTTGATGAGAAAATTTATTTTGATGAAAGCATGCCTCCTATTTATGATGATTATGTTGATGAAAGTGGTTTCGGAGAGGTCATGACTTTATTTAGTGATGAATCCACTATTTCGGAAGAGGTTCCAATTGATTATGAGAACAAAGTTGCTATCTATGATGATTATTGTGATGACATGTATGATTTAAAGAATAATGATAACCATGAAACTTGTCATCATGATTTTACTTTTCAATTGGATTATGCCTCACATGAGAGTTATTTTGTTGAGTTTGCTCCCACTATTCCGAATGAGAAGAATTTTGCTTATGTGGAGAGTAGTAAAATTTATATGCTTGTACATCATGAGAATAATGCTTTATGTGATGGTTATATTGTTGAATTCATTCATGATGCTACTGAAAATTATTATGAGAGAGGAACATGTGCTCTTACATATTGCAATAATATGAAGTTTCCTCTCTATGTGTTGAAATTTTTGAAGTTGCACTTGTTTTGCCTTCCCATGCAAGTTGATTCTTGTTCCCATAAGTTGTTTGCTCACAAAATCCCTATGCATAGGAAGTGGGTTAGGCTTAAATATTCCAGTCATATGCTTCATGATGCTCCCGTTATGTTTCAATTCTTATCTTTTATGTGAACATCATTGTCATCATCATGCCTAGCTAAAAAGGCATTAAAGAAAATCGCTTGTTGGGAGACAACCCAATATTTACCCTTACTGTTTTTGTGTGTCCACATGATTAAGCTACTGTATTAATCATGTTTTATAGCTTTTGTTTCAATAAAGTGCCAAGTAGAACCTTTGGGATGGCTTACGGTAATAGTTGATTTGATCTTGCTGAAAAACAGAAACTTTTGTGCTCACGAAAAAAAAATTCATAATTCAGAGAAGTGTGATTTTAAGTTGATTATTTTTGCAGAAGATTAATAAACAAATTTCTTAGGACTTCCTAATTGATCAGGATTTTCCGAGTTACAGAAGTATTCGAGAGTTACAGATTACTAAAGACTGTTCTGTTTTTGACAGATTCTATTTTCTATGTGTTGTTTGCTTATTTTGATGAATCTATGAGTAGTATCGGAGGGTACGAACCATAGAAAAGTTGGAATACAGTAAGATATTACACCAATATGAATTTAGAATGAGTTCACAACAGTACCAAAAGTGGTGATTTATTTTCTTATACTAACGGAGCTTACGAGTTTTCTGTTAAGTTTTGTGTTGTGAAGTTTTCAAGTTTTGGGTAAAGATTCGAAGGACTATGGAATAAGCAGTGTCAAGAGCCTAAGCTTGGGGATGCCCAAGGCACCCCAAGGTAATATTCAAGGACAACCAAGAGCCTAAGCTTGGGGATGCCCCGGATGGCATCCCCTCTTTTGTTTTCGTTCATCGGTTACTTTACTTGGAGCTACATTTTTATTCACCACATGATATGTGTTTTGCTTGGAGCGTCATTTTATTTTGTCAGGATTTGCTTTCTATTATTTAGAATAATGTTTTGCATCTTTATTTTCAATAAAAATGTCAATAATAGCCTTTACCATGCTTATTTTGCAAATATACATGTTGCTGTTTCAAAACAGAAAGTTACCGCTGTTGCAAAAATTCCCTAGAAAAGTCAGAAAATGATAAAATGTTGAAACTTTTTGCACAGTAAGCTCTGATAGATTTTCTACAGTGTGATAAATTTTCATAATTTTTGGAGTTAGGGAAGTATGATGAATCTTGCATTCTTTACAGACTGTATTGTTTTGGCATATTGCTGTTATGTTTGCATTGTTTGCATATGTTTGCTTGTTTAATGATTCTATTCGAGGATAGGAGTATTAAATATGCAGAGGCATTTAGTATGCAATGTTGAATAATAATTTTTGTGATTTGCTACAGTAGAGAATGATAAGGTTTTCCATTGGTTTATACTAACTTATCTCACGAGTTCTTGTTGAGTTTTGTGTGGATGAAGTTTTTGAGATTTAGGGAAACCAAGATATAAAAGGAATTAAGGAGACACAAAAGCTGAAGCTTGGGGGTGCCCAAGGCATCCGAAGATAATATTTCAAGAAGTCTCAAGCATCTAAGCTTGGGGATGCCCCGGTAGGCATCCCACCTTTCTTCTTGAACAATTATCGGTTAGTATCGGTTGAACCTAAGTTTTTGCTTCTTCACATGATGTGTGCTATCTTTGAAATGTCATTTTGTTTTTCTTTGCTTACTGCTTGAATAAAATACATTAGATCTGAAACTCTTAAATGAGAGAGAGTCTTCACATAGCTACATAATTATTTAACTACTCATTGATCTTCACTTATATCTTTTTGGAGTAGTTTGTCATTTACTCGTGTGCTTCACTTATATCCTATGAGTAAATGGTTGAACGAATTGAATATCATAAATCTGAAATTATATATGTTTCATATGCTTATCCCATGGGGAGTAATGACTTCACATATAAGAAGTAGAGGTGGTAAATTTATTGAAGGTTTGCAAACATAGTATTGGTCACTTGAACAATTCAATGAAAGAATATTGAAGGAAGAGAGATTTCACATATAATATACTATCTTGGACATCTTCTATGATTGTGAGCCCCATTAATTATCTTCAAACCTGAGCAAATTAGTTGAAATTGGACAAGGAAGACAACATAATGAGTTATGCTTGGGTATATTTGTATAGAGGTTATATTGTTATGGATCCTCTAACATGTGGTGCTTGCTATTTAGAATCTTTTGCTAGCCAAAATATCTGTGCTAAGCGGGAATACTACTTGTGCATCCAAATTCCTTGAACCAAGTTTCTTCCATGAGTGTCCACCATATCTACCTATATGCGGTATTTACCTGCCGTTCCAAGTAAATTTGCATGTGCCAAACTCTAAACCTTCAAATAATAATCTATTTTGTATGCCCGAATCGCTCATGTGGCGACTAGGGGCTGTCAGTATCTTGCATGCTAGGTGGGTTATTCTCACGTTGAGTGGACTCCGCTCATCATTCACGAGAAAATGGCTGGTAACTGGGATGCCCAGTCCTATGATCAAAAGATCAAAAACAAAATCGCAAATAATTTAAACAAAACTCCCCCAGGATTGTTGATAGTTGGACGACACCTGTTGTTTCGGACAAGCGTGGAGTGTGATTATTGGTGGAGGGGGAGTAAAAACTTTACCATTCTGTTTGGGAACCGCCTATAATGTATTTAGTGTGGAAGATATTGGGAACTCTTGGTTGTTATGTTGACAATGAAAGCATACCTCTCAAAATTATTTTCATCTCTGTTTTAAAAGCTTTGAGCTCTGGCACCTCTGCAAATCACTGCTTCCCTCTGCGAAGGGCCTATCTTTTACTTTTATGCAAGAGTCGGTAGTATTCCTTCTCATTCCAACCTACTCTTTAGTTGGCAAGCATCATGTGATGGGGAAAGATCTAAGCATATATGGCAATTCAAATATATTTGATCATGAATTATTATTGTTGACAATTATCTATATGATAAGTAAGTTGGGAGGCGAAACATTAAGCCCCTATCTTTCTCTGTGTTCGATGGATGCTATTTGTTCTAAAAATATGCTTTGAGTGGTAGCAATCATGGAAGACTATATGATAGTTGAGTATGTGAGATTTGCTAAATCAAAGCTCTTACATAGACCCTTCCTGAAAATAAGATGAATTGCAATTGTTTGATGACTGAGAACATAGTTAGTTAGTTTTCAAGAAAGTTTATGGTCTATGCTTTAACATGTGAATAGCTTGATCATGAGAAGTTTTATGAGATGAGCTACTATTATGACATATAATGATGCTAGAAAAGGTGATTGAAATTATCATTGATCAAACTTGTGCACCTACTAGCATTCACACTTCATAAATTGTTTCTTTTATCATTTACCTACTCGACAACGAGCAGGAATTAAGCTTGGGGATGCTGATACGTCTCCAACGTATCTATAATTTATGAAGTATTCATGCTATTATATTATCCATCTTGGATGTTTTATATGCATTTATATGCTATTTTATATGATTTTTTGGACTAACCTATTAACCTAGAGCCCAGTGCCAGTTTCTGTTTTTTGCTTGTTTTTTAGTTTTACAGAAAAGGAATACCAAACGGAGTCCAATTGACGTGCCAATTTTTGATGATTTTTTATGGACCAAAAGATGCCCCCGGAGTAAAAGAGTTGGGCCAGAAGAGTCCCGAGCCGTCCACGAGGGTGGCGGGCGCGCCCTACCCCCTAGGCGCGTCCCCCTATCTCGTGGAAGACTCGGAGACCCCCCTGACTTGTTCCCGACGCCAAAAATTCCTATAAGTACAGAAACCGCCAGAAAGAAACCTAGATCGGGAGTTCCGCCGCCGCAAGCCTCTGTAGCCACCAAAAACCAATCGGGACCCTGTTCCTGCACCCTGCCGGAGGGGGGATCCATCACCGGTGGCCATCTTCATCATCTCGGCGCTCTCCATGACGAGGAGGGAGTAGTTCACCCTCAGGGCTGAGGGTATGTACCAGTAGCTATGTGTTTGATCTCTTTCTCTCTCTCTCTCTCTCTCGTGTTCTTGATTTGGCACGATCTTGATGTACCGCGAGCTTTGCTATTATAGTTGGATCTTATGATGTTTCTCCCCCTCTACTCTCTTGTAATGGATTGAGTTTTCCCTTTGAAGTTATCTTATCGGATTGAGTCTTTAAGGATTTGGGAACACTTGATGTATGTCTTGCATGTGCTTATCTGTGGTGACAATGGGATATTCATGTGATCTACTTGATAGATGTTTTGGTGATCAACTTGCGGGTTCCGTAACCTTGTGAACTTATGCATAGGGGTTGGCACACGTTTTCGTCTTGAGTTTCCGGTAGAAACTTCGGGGCACTCTTTGAAGTTCTTTGTGTTGGTTGAATAGATGAATCTGAGATTGTGTGATGCATATCGTATAATCATACCCACGGATACTTGAGGTGACATTGGAGTATCTAGGTGACATTAGGGTTTTGGTTGATTTGTGTCTTAAGGTGTTATTCTAGTACGAACTCTAGGATAGATCGAACGGAAAGAATAGCTTTGTGTTATTTTACTACGGACTCTTGAATAGATCGATCAGAAAGAATAACTTTGAGGTGGTTTCGTACCCTACAATAATCTCTTCGTTTGTTCTCCGCTATTAGTGACTTTGGGGTGACTCTTTGTTGCATGTTGAGGGATTGTTATATGATCTAATTTTGTTATTATTGTTGAGAGAACTTGCACTAGTGAAAGTATGAACCCTAGGCCTTGTTTCGAAGCATTGCAATACCGTTTGTGCTCACTTTTATCATTAGTTACCTTGCTGTTTTTATAATTTCAGATTACAAAAACCTATATCTACTATCCATATTGCACTTGTATCACCATCTCTTCGCGGAACTAGCGCACCTATACAATTTACCATTGTATTGGGTGTGTTGGGGACACAAGAGACTCTTTGTTATTTGGTTGCAGGGTTGTTTTAGAGAGACCATCTTCATCCTACGCCTCTCATGGATTGATAAACCTTAGGTCATCCACTTGAGGGAAATTTGCTACTGTCCTACAAACCTCTGCACTTGGAGGCCCAACAACGTCTACAAGAAGAAGGTTGCCTAGTAGACATCAAGCACCTCAGCCCATCTATTCAATCTACTCTACAAAGGAGGCAACAAACTAGTGCATTTTATTTTGTACTATTCATCTTCCTTCTTAAAACCCACATCTACACACTTATCCTGTAGACTGCAACGCATCAAAATCTGTTAACGAGCGCTTGTGAGCGCTCACGAGCTTAACGAGCTTCAAATGAACCGAGCCGAGCAGGGTTTTCTGCTTGTTAATCTTAACAAGCTTAATGCGCCGAGCCTTAACGAGCACGAGCTTAACGAGCCGAGTAGCTCATTAATCCACCCATCACAACCAAAGAAAAATGCTATGAAATTAACAAGTATTTGAAAAAACATCATGAAGGTAGTCACTGTTGGAAATATGCCCTAGAGGCAATAATAAAATGGTTATTATTGTATTTCCTTGTTCATGATAATTGTCTATTGTTCATGCTATAATTGTATTAACTGGAAACCGTAATACATGTGTGAACTACATATGTCCCTAGTAAGCCTCTAGTTGACTAGCTTGTTGATCAATAGATGGTTATGGTTTCCTGACCATGGACATTGGATGTCATTGATAACGGGATCACATCATTAGGAGAATGATGTGATGGACAAGACCCAATCCTAAGCATAGCACAAGATCGTGTAGTTCGTTTGCTAAGAGCTTTTCTAATGTCAAGTATCATTTCCTTAGACCATGAGATTGTGCAACTCCCGGATACCGTAGGAATGCTTTCGGTGTACCAAACGTCACAACGTAACTGGGTGGCTATAAAGTGTTGGAAATATGCCCTAGAGGCAATAATAAATGGTTATTATTATATTTCTGTGTTCATGATAATAGTCTATTATTCATGCTATAATTGTATTGTCCGGAAATCGTAATACATGTGTGAATACATAGACCACAACCTGTCCCTAGTAAGCCTCTAGTTGACTAGCTCGTTGATCAACAGATAGTCACGGTTTCCTGACTATGGACATTGGATGTCATTGATAACGGGATCACAACATTAGGAGAATGATGTGATGGACAAGACCCAACTTAAGCATAGCATAAAAGATCGTGTAGTTTCGTTTGCTAGAGCTTTTCCAATGTCAAGTATCTTTTCCTTAGACCATGAGATCGTGCAACTCCCGGATATCGTAGGAGTGCTTTGGGTGTGCCGAACGTCACAACGTAACTGGGTGACTATAAAGGTGCATTACGGGTATCTCCGAAAGTGTCTGTTGGGTTGGCACGGATCGAGACTGGGATTTGTCACTCCGTGTGACGGAGAGGTATCTCTGGGCCCACTCGGTAATGCATCATCATAATGAGCTCAATGTGACTAAGGCATTAGTCACGGGATCATGCATTGCGGTACGAGTAAAGAGACTTGCCGGTAACGAGATTGAACTAGGTATTGGGATACCGACGATCGAATCTCGGGCAAGTAACATACCGATTGACAAAGGGAATTGCATACGGATTGATTGAATCCTCGACATTGTGGTTCATCCGATGAGATCATCGTGGAGCGTGTGGGAGCCAACATGGGTATCCAGATCCCGCTGTTGGTTATTGACCGGAGAGGCGTCTCGGTCATGTCTGCATGTCTCCCGAACCCGTAGGGTCTACACACTTAAGGTCCGGTGACGCTAGGGTTGTAGAGATATATGTATGCGGAAACCCGAAAGTTGTTCGGAGTCCCGGATGAGATCCCGGACGTCACGAGAGGTTCCGGAATGGTCCGGAGGTGAAGAATTATATATAGGAAGTCCAGTTTCGGCCACCGGGAAAGTTTCGGGGGTTATCGGTATTGTACCGGGACCACCGGAAGGGTCCCGGGGGTCCACCGGGTGGGACCACCTGTCCCGGAGGGCCCCGTGGGCTGAAAGTGGAAGGGAACCAGCCCCTAGTGGGCTAGGGTGCCCCCCTTGGACCTCCCCCCATGCGCCTAGGGTTGGAAACCCTAGGGGGGGGAGTTTCCCCCTTGCCTTGGGGGGCAAGGCACCCCTTCCCCCCCACTTGGCCGCCGCCCCCCCTTGAGATCCCATCTCTTGGGGCTGGCGCACCCCCCCAGGGGCCTATATAAAGGGGGGAGGGAGGGCAGCATACAACAGCCTTGGGCGCCTCCCTCCTCCCCTGCAACACCTCTCTCTCTCTCGCAGAAGCTCGGCGAAGCCCTGCCGGAGACCTGCTACATCCACCACCACGCCGTCGTGCTGTTGGATCTCCATCAACCTCTCCTCCCCCCTTGCTGGATCAAGAAGGAGGAGACGTCGCTGCACCGTACGTGTGTTGAACGCGGAGGTGCCGTCAGTTCGGCACTCGGTCATCGGTGATTTGGATCACGGCGAGTACGACTCCGTCATCCACGTTCATTGGAACGCTTCCGCTCGCGATCTACAAGGGTATGTAGATGCACTCCTTTCCCCTCGTTGCTAGTATACTCCATAGATGCATCTTGGTGAGCGTAGGAAAATTTTAAAATTATGCTACGATTCCCAACAGTGGCATCATGAGCCAGGCCTATGCGTAGTTACTATGCACGAGTAGAACACAAAGTAGTTGTGGGCGTTGAGTTTGCCAATTCTTCTTGCCGCTACTGGTCTTTTCTTGTTTCGGCGGCATTGTAGGATGAAGCGGCCCGGACCGACCTTACACGTACTCTTACGTGAGACAGGTTCCACCGACTAACATGCACAAGTTGCATAAGGTGGCTAGCGGGTGTCTGTCTCTCCTACTTTAGTCGGAACGGATTCGATGAAAAGGGTCCTTATGAAGGGTAAATAGAAATTGGCAAATCACGTTGTGGTCATACGTAGGTAAGAAACGTTCTTGCTAGAAACCTACAAACCACGTAAAAAAAACTTGCAACAACAATTAGAGGACGTCTAACTTGTTTTTGCAGCAAGTGCTATGTGATGTGATATGGCCAGAAGATGTGATGAATGATATATGTGATGTATGAGATTGATCATATTCTTGTAATAGGAATCACGACTTGCATGTCGATGATTATGACAACCGGCAGGAGCCATAGGAGTTGTCTTTATTATTTTGTATGACCTGCGTGTCATTGAATAACGCCATGTAAATTACTTTACTTTATTGCTAAACGCGTTAGCCATAGAAGTAGAAGTAATCGTTGGCGTGACGACTTCATGAAGACACAATGATGGAGATCATGATGATGGAGATCATGGTGTCATGCCGGTGATAAAGATGATCATGGTGCCCCGAAGATGGAGATCAAAGGAGCATGATGATATTGGCCATATCATGTCACTATTTGATTGCATGTGATGTTTATCATGTTTTTGCATCTTATTTGCTTAGAACGACGGTAGCAAGTAGGATGATCCCTTATAATAATTTCAAGAAAGTGTTCACCCTAACTGTATACCGTTGCGAAGGTTCGTCGTTTCGAAGCACCACGTGATGATCGGGTGTGATAGATTCTTACGTTCGAATACAACGGGTGTTGACGAGCCTAGCATGTACAGACATGGCCTCGGAACACACGCAATACACTTAGGTTGACTTGACGAGCCTAGCATGTACAGACATGGCCTCGGAACACGGAGGACCGAAAGGTCGAGCATGAGTCGTATAGAAGATACGATCAACATGGAGATGTTCACCGATCTTGACTAGTCCGTCTCACGTGATGATCGGACACGGCCTAGTTGAACTCGGATCATGTTTCACTTAGATGACTAGAGGGATGTCTATCTGAGTGGGAGTTCATTAAATAATTTGATTAGATGAACTCAATTATCATGAACTTAGTCTAAAATCTTTACACTATGTATTGTAGATCAAATGGCCAAAGTTGTCCTCAATTTCAACGCGTTCCTAGAGAAAACCAAGCTGAAAGATGATGGCAGCAACTATACGGACTGGGTCCGGAACCTGAGGCTAATCCTTATAGTAGCCAAGAAAGATTATGTCTTAGAAGCACCGCTAGGTGATGCACCAATCCCACGGAACCAAGACGTTATGAACGCTTGGCAATCACGTGCTGATGATTACTCCCTCGTTCAGTGCGGCATGCTTTACAGCCTAGAACCGGGTCTCCAAAAACGTTTTGAGAAACATGGAGCATATGAGATGTTCGAGGAGCTGAAACTGGTTTTTCAAGCTCATGCCCGGGTCGAGAGATATGATGTCTCCGACAAGTTCTTCAGCTGTAAGATGGAGGAGAACAATTCTGTTAGTGAGCACATACTCAGAATGTCTGGGTTGCACAACCGCTTGTCTCAACTGGGAGTTAATCTCCCGGATGACGCGGTCATTGACAGAATCCTCCAGTCGCTTCCACCAAGCTACAAGAGCTTTGTGATGAACTACAATATGCAGTGGATGGAAAAGACCATTCCCGAGGTATATTCAATGCTGAAATCAGCGGAAGGGGAGATCAGAAAAGAACATCAAGTGTTGATGGTGAATAAAACCACTAAGTTCAAGAAGGGCAAGGGTAAGAAGAACTTCAAGAAGGACGGCAAGGGAGTTGCCACGCCCGGTAAACCAGTTACTGGGAAGAAGTCAAAGAATGGACCCAAGCCCGGGACCGAGTGCTTTTATTGCAAGGGAAGTGGTCACTGGAAGCGGAACTGCCCCAAATATTTAGCGGACAAGAAGAAGGCAGGCAACACCCAAGGTATATGTGATATACAAGTAATTGATGTGTACCTTACCAGTACTCGTAGTAGCTCCTGGGTATTTGATACCGGTGCGGTTGCTCATATTTGTAACTCAAAGCAGGAACTACGGAATAAACGGAGACTGGCAAAGGACGAGGTGATGATGCGCGTCGGGAATGGTTCCAAGGTCGATGTGATCGCCGTCGGCACGCTACCTCTGCATCTACCCACGGGATTAGTTTTAAACCTCAATAATTGTTATTTAGTGCCAGCTTTGAGCATGAACATTCTATCTGGATCTCGTTTAATTCGAGATGGCTACTCATTTAAATCCGAGAATAATGGTTGTTCTATTTATTTGAGAGATATGTTTTATGGTCATGCCCCGCTGGTCAATGGTTTATTTTTGATGAATCTCGAACGTGATGTTACACATGTTCATAGTGTGAATACCAAAAGATGTAAAGTTGATAACGATAGTCCCACATGCTTGTGGCACTGCCGCCTTGGTCACATTGGTGTCAAGCGCATGAAGAAGCTCCATGCAGATGGACTTATGGAGTCTCTTGATTACGAATCATTTGACACGTGCGAACCATGCCTCATGGGTAAGATGACCAAGACTCCGTTCTCCGGAACAATGGAGCGAGCAACCAACTTATTGGAAATCATACATACCGATGTGTGTGGTCCAATGAGTGTTGAGGCTCGCGGAGGATATCGTTATGTTCTCACTCTCACTGATGATTTAAGTAGATATGGATATGTCTACCTGATGAAACACAAGTCTGAAACCTTTGAAAAGTTCAAAGAATTTCAGAGTGAGGTTGAGAATCAACGTGACAGGAGAATAAAATTCCTATGATCAGATCGTGGTGGAGAATATTTAAGTCACGAGTTTGGTGCACACTTAAGGAAATGTGGAATAGTTTCACAACTCACGCCGCCTGGAACACCTCAGAGAAATGGTGTGTCCGAACGTCGTAATCGCACTCTATTGGATATGGTGCGATCTATGATGTCTCTTACAGATTTACCGCTCTCATTTTGGGGTTATGCTTTAGAGACTGCCGCATTCACTTTAAATAGGGCTCCGTCGAAATCCGTTGAGACGACACCGTATGAATTATGGTTTGGGAAGAAACCTAAGCTGTCGTTTCTAAAAGTTTGGGGATGCGATGCTTATGTCAAGAAACTTCAACCTGAAAAGCTCGAACCCAAGTCGGAAAAATGCCTCTTCATAGGATACCCTAAGGAAACTATTGGGTATACCTTCTACCTCAGATCCGAAGGCAAAATCTTCGTTGCCAGGAACGGGTCCTTTCTGGAGAAGGAGTTTCTCTCGAAAGAATTGAGTGGGAGGAAAGTGGAACTTGATGAGGTGATAGTCACCCCTTCCGAACCGGAAAGTAGCGCAGCACGGGAAAATGTTCATGTGGTGCCTACATCGACTGGAGAGGAAGTTAATGATGATGATCATGAAGCTTCGGATAAAGTTGCCACTGAACTTCGTAGGTCCACAAGGACACGTTCCGCACCAGAGTGGTACGGCAACCCTGTCCTGGAAATCATGTTGTTAGACAACGGTGAACCTTCGAACTATGAAGAAGCGATGGCGGGCCCGGATTCCGACAAATGGTTAGAAGCCATGAAATCCGAGATAGAATCCATGTATGAAAACAAAGTATGGACTTTGACGGGTGTAAGCCAGATTTACACATGCGAAACACTTAGGTTGACTTGACGAGCCTAGCATGTACAGACATGGCCTCGGAACACAAGAGACCGAAAGGTCGAACATGAGTCGTATAGTAGATACGATCAACATGGAGACGTTCACCGATGATGACTAGTCCGTCTCACGTGATGATCGAACACGGCCTAGTTGACTCAGATCATGTATCACTTAGATGACTAGAGGGATGTCTATCTGAGTGGGAGTTCATTAAATAATTTGATTAGATGAACTTAATTATCATGAACATAGTCAAAAGGTCTTTGCAAATTATGTCGTAGCTTACGCTTTAGTTCTACTAAAGATATGTTCCTAGAGAAAATTTAGTTGAAAGTTGATAGTAGCAATTATGCGGACTGGGTCCGTAAACTGAGGATTGTCCTCATTGCTGCACAGAAGGCTTATGTCCTTAATGCACCGCTCGGTGTGCTGAACCTCGAGCGTCGTCTGTAGATGTTGCGAAACATCTGACATACACGTTTTGATGACTACGTGATAGTTCAGTGTGTGATGCTAACGGTTTAAAATTGTGGCACCAAAGAAGTTTTTGAAACGTCGCAGAACATATGAGATGTTCCAAAGACTGAAATTGGGATTTCAGACTAGTGCCCACGTCAAGAGGTATGAGACCTCTGACAAGTTTCTTAAGCCTGCAAACTAAGGGAGAAAAGCTCAATCGTTCAGCATGTGCTCAGATTGTCTGAGTACTACAATCGCTTGAATCGAGTGGGAGTTAATCTTCCAGATGAGATAGTGATGGTTCTCCATAGTCACTGCCACCAAGCTATTAGAGCTTCGTGATGAACTATAACAGATCGGGGATAGACATGATGATCCTTGAGCAACTCGCGATGTTTGACACCGCGAAAGTAGAAATCAAGTAGGAGCATCCATTGTTGATGGTTAGTAAAACCACTAGTTTCAAAAGGGGCAAGGGAAAGAAGGGATACTTCATGAAACGGCAAATCAGTTGCTGCTCTAGTGAAGAAACCCAAGGTTGAACCCAAACCCGAGACTAAGTGCTTCTGTAATGAGGGGAACGGTCACTGAAGCAGAGCTACCCTAGATACTTGGTAGATGAGAAGGCAGGCAAGGTTGACAGAAGTATATTGGATATACATTATATTAATGTGTACTTTACTAGTACTCCTAGTAGCACCAGGGTATTAGATACCGGTTCGGTTGCTAAGTGTTGGTAACTCGAAATAAAAGGCTACGGAATAAACGGAGACTAGCTAAAGGTGAGATGACGATATGTGTTGGAAGTGTTTCCAAGGTTGATGTGATCAAGCATCGCATGCTCCCTCTACCATCGAGATTGGTGTTAAACCTAAATAATTGTTATTTGGTGTTTGCGTTGAGCATAGACATGATTGGATTATGTTTATCGCAATACGGTTATTCATTTAAGGAGAATAATGGTTACTCTGTCTATTTGAATAATACCTTCAATGGTCTTGCACCTAAAATGAATGGTTTATTGAATCTCGATCGTAGTGATACACATGTTCATGCCAAAAGATATAAGATAGTAATGATAGTACCACATACTTGTGGCACTGCCACTTGAGTCACATTGGTATAAAACGCATGAAGAAGCTCCATGTTGATGGATCTTTGGACTCACTCGTTTTTGAAAAGATTGAGACATGCGAACCATGTCTATTAGTATATATGCATGAAGAAAGTCCATACAGATGGATCGTTTGGACTCACTTGATTTTGAATCACTTGAGACATGCAAATCATACCACATGGGCAAGATGACTGAAAGGCCTCGTTTTCTGTAAGATGGAACAAGAAAGCAACTTGTTGGAAGTAATATATTTTGATGTGTGCAGTCCAATGAGTGCTGAGGCATGCAGTGGATATCGTTATGTTCTTGCTTCACAGATGATTTGAGTAGATGCTGAGTATATTTACTTGATGAAACACAAGTTTGAATTATTGAAAGGTTCAAGTAATTTCAGAGTGAAGTTGAAGATCGTCGTGACAAGAGGATAAAATGTCTGTGATATGATCATAGAGATGAATATCTGAGTTACGAGTTTGGCACACAATTAAGAAATTGTGGAAATTATTTCATGACTAATACCGCCTGGAACACCATAGTGTGATGGTGTGTCCGAACATCATAACTGCACCCTATTGGATATGGTGCATACCATGATGTCTCTTATCGAATTACACTATCGTTAATGGGTTAGGCATTAGAGACAACCGCATTCACTTTAAATAGGGCACCACGCAATTCCGTTGAGACGACACCGTATGAACTATGGTTTAGAGAAACCTAAGCTGTCGTTTCTTAAAAGTTTGGGGCTGCGACGCTTATGTGAAAAAGTTTCAGGCTAATAAGCTCGAACCCAAAGCAGATAAATGCATCTTCATAGAATACCCAAAACAGTTGGGTATACCTCCTATTTCAGATCTGGAAGCAAAAGTGATTGTTTCTAGAAACGGGTCCTTTCTCGAGGAAAAGTTTCTCTCGAAAGAATTGAGTGGGAGGATGGTGGAGACTTGATGAGGTTATTGAACCATGACTTCAACTAGTGTGTAGCAGGGCACAGGAAGTTGTTCCTGTGGCACCTACAACAATTGAAGTGGAAGCTTATGATAGTGATCATGAAACTTCGGATCAAGTCACTACCAAACCTCATAGGACGACAAGGATGCGTACTACTTCAGAGTGGTACGTAATCCTGTCTTGGAAGTCATGTTGCTAGACAACAATGAACCTATGAGCTATGGAGAAGCGATGGTGGGCCCGGATTCCGACGAATGGCTCGAGGCCATAAAATCCGAGAGAGGATCCATGTATGAAAACAAAGTGTAGACTTTGGAAGAACTACTTGATGGTCGTAAGGCTGTTGGGTGCTGATGGATTTTAAAAGGAAGACGGACAATGATGGTAAGTGTCACCATTAAGAAAGCTCGACTTGTCGTTAAGATGTTTTCCGACAAGTTTAAGGAGTTGACTACGATGAGATTTTCTCACTCGTAGCGATGCTAAGAGTCTGTTGGAATTATATTAGCAGTTACTGCATTATTTATGAAATCTTGCAGATAGGATGTCAAAAAAACATTGTTTCCTCGACGATTTTCTTGAGGAAAGGTTGTATGTGATACAACCAGAAGGTTTTCTCAATCCTGAAAGATGCTAACAAGTATGCATAGATCCAGCAATCCTTCTAAGGACTGGAGTAAGCATCTCGGAGTTGGAATGTACGCTTTGATGAGATGATCAAAGATTTTGGGTTTATGAGAAACTTGTATTTCCAAAGAAGTGAGTGGGAGCACTATAGAATTTTTGATGAGTATATGTTGTTAACATATTGTTGATCATAAATGATGTAGAATTTCTGGAAAGCATACAAGGTTATTTGAAAAGTGTTTTTCAATGGAAAACCTGGATTAAGCTACTTGAACATTGAGCATCAAGATCTATAAGGATAGATCAAAAACGCTTAATAGTACTTTCAAATGAATACATACCGTGACAAGATTTTGAAGGGGTTCAAAATAGATCAGCAAAGGAGTTCTTGGCTGTGTTACAAGGTGTGAGTATTGAGTAAGACTCAAGACCTGACCACGGCAGAAGAGAGAGAAAGGACGAAGGTCGTCCCCTATGCTTTAGACGTAGGCTCTACAGTATGCTATGCTGTGTTCCGCACCTGAAGTGTGCCTTGCCATGAGTTAGTCAAGGGGTACAAGAGTGATCCAGGAATGGATCACATGACAGCGGTCGAACTTATCCTTAGTATCTAGTGGACTAAGGAATTTTCTCGATTATGGAGGTGGAAAAGGAGTTCGTCGTAAAGGGTTACGTCGATGCAAACTTTGACACTAATCCGGATGACTCTGAGTAGTAAACCGGATTCGTATAGTAGAGCAGTTATTTGGAATAGCTCCAAGTAGCGCGTGGTAGCTGCATCTACAAGATGACATAGAGATTTGTAAAGCACACACGGATCTGAATGTTGCAGACCCGTTGACTAATAACCTCTCTCACAAGCGAGATATGAACAAACCTCATGGGTGTTGGATTCATTACAATCACATAGTGATGTGAACTAGATTATTGACTCTAGTGCAAGTGGGAGACTATTGGAAATATGCCCTAGAGGCAATAATAAAATGGTTATTATTGTATTTCCTTGTTCATGATAATTGTCTATTGTTCATGCTATAATTGTATTAACTGGAAACCGTAATACATGTGTGAATACATAGACCACAACATGTCCCTAGTAAGCCTCTAGTTGACTAGCTCGTTGATCAATAGATGGTTATGGTTTCCTGACCATGGACATTGGATGTCATTGATAACGGGATCACATCATTAGGAGAATAATGTGATGGACAAGACCCAATCCTAAGCATAGCACAAGATCGTGTAGTTCGTTTGCTAAGAGCTTTTCTAATGTCAAGTATCATTTCCTTAGACCATGAGATTGTGCAACTCCCGGATACCGTAGGAATGCTTTGGGTGTACCAAACGTCACAACGTAACTGGGTGGCTATAAAGGTACACTACAGGTATCTCCGAAAGTGTCTGTTGGGTTGGTACGAATCGAGACTGGGATTTGTCACTCCGTATGACGGAGAGGTATCTCTGGGCCCACTCGGTAATGCATCATCATAATGAGCTCAATGTGACTAAGTAGTTAGTCACGGGATCATGCATTATGGAACGAGTAAAGTGACTTGCCGGTAACGAGATTGAACGAGGTATCGGGATACCGACGATCGAATCTCGGGCAAGTAACATACCGATTGACAAAGGGAATTGTATACGGGATTGATTGAATCCCCGACATCGTGGTTCATCCGATGAGATCATCGTGGAACATGTGGGAGCCAATATGGGTATCCAGATCCCGCTATTGGTTATTGGCCGGAGAGGTGTCTCGGTCATGTCCGCATGGTTCCCGAACCCGTAGGGTCTACACACTTAAGGTTCGGTGACGCTAGAGTTGTTATGGGAAATAGTATGTGGTTACCGAAGGTTGTTCGGAGTCCCGGATGAGATCCCGGACATCACGAGGAGTTCCGGAATGGTCCGGCGATGAAGATCGATATATTGGACGAAGGGTATTGGAGTCGGGAAGTGTTCCGGGGGTACCAGGCTATGGCCAGCATGACCGAAAGGTGTTTCGGGAGCCCCGGCAAGTGTTGGAGGGCCTCATGGGCCAAAGGGGAAGGGGCAAACCAGCCCACTAAGGGGTGGTGCGCCCCCCATACCCTTTCCCACCTTACTTGGGGAGGTGGGGTGCCTCCACCTGGCTTGGGAGGCAAGCCTCCACCTGCTTGCTTGGGGGGCAAGTCTCCCTAGGATTTTCCCTAGGGAGATCCAATCTGCTTGGCCGCCGCCCCCTAGGGGAAACCCTAGGGCGCCTCCCCCTCTCCCCTTGCCCCTATATATAGTGGAGGGGTGGGAGGGCCGCCGCACCTCTTCCCTGGCGCAGCCCTCCCTCCTCATACACCTCCTCCTTCTCCTCCGTAGTGCTTAGCGAAGCTCTGCCGGAGAACCATGAGCTCCATTGCCACCACGCCGTCGTGCTGCTGGAGTTCTCCCTCAACTTCTCCTCTCCCCTTGCTGGATCAAGAAGGAGGTGACGTCTCCGGGTTGTACGTGTGTTGAACGCGGAGGCGCCGTCCGTTCGGCGCTAGATCGGATCTTCCGCGATTTGAATCGCTGCGAGTACGACTCCATCAACCGCGTTCTTGTAACGCTTCCGCTTAGCGATCTTCAATGGTATGAAGATGCACTCCCTCTCTCTCGTTGCTAGCATCTCCTAGATTGATCTTGGTGACACGTAGGAAAATTTTGAATTATTGCTACGTTACCCAACAGTCACCACCGGTGTAGGCCTCATAGTTGTGAACGAAAATTATTTCATTGATATGATACTATGTCATAAGTTTAGTGTCTTCATTTTTTCTTTAAACACATGGAGATAATCACTACTAAGTAGTGAGACCTCACTTTTATGGAGCTTCTTACAACCTTGTGTTAAAACACATTGAAGGTAATCACCACATGGTGGTGTAGACCTCGCAGTTGTAAACGAAATTAATTCTTTGCCTGAATGAAATCCACAAGTCATGTGCAAAACTAAAGGTAGTCATTTTGTCAAGATTACATAATATAAACGTCACAATAATGATGGATAATCTGTAATAAGCAGTAGATACCATTTATCCATTATCTTGTGATTCACAAATGTGCATTTGACATAGTCAGACAATGTCGTACACTTCACTACCTTATATTTTCCAAATTTGAAGCAAATTTCATATTCCATGTCAATAATGGATGCAACATATTGCTTTGCAATAGTAGTACCGACGTAATACAAATAAACACGACCATTTTACATACATAATAATAATTCAGCAAGATCTATGGCCTATCATGCATATTTGCTCTGAAGCCTAGGGTATAAAATGCAAATAACAACAACCTTATGGTTAAATTGCTGGAAACAGCAAGGCTAAGGGATAAACTGCAAAGTCCAATGAGCCCGATGGCTCAATGAAACTGTAGAGGCCCTTTCTGTCTTTTTCTTCCTGTGCGGTCAAATCGCTCTCGTTACAAGCGTGCTAATAGTGTGCTACAACGTTAGGTGAAAATAAAGAAGATAAATTAAGATACGCAACGATTTTCTAATTCCGTTGCGATGTGGTAGATCCATTTATATACATGATGAATGAGTGTGTTGACGAGAAATCTTCTCCCCAACAAACATCTTCTGTGACTCATTCCAATATAATTGATCATATGTTTTCTTTTCTCAACAGTTTCGTGTGGTAAAACAAAAATCTTTACACGTGCATCTCCCCATAGTGAGGTTTTCCTATCAAACAAAAATAAATACAAGAAACACAGGATCGCTTTACACGTGCATCAGTCCCTCCAGTGAAATTTCTGTAGCAAAGAACCACAGTCCACAGGGCAAATGAGCCGACAGAGAAAAAGCACGAGCGTAGCGAATCCGAATTATTGGATCGTTGATCCGGTACGGCTCCCTCGTACGAGCGTCCTTGGCCGTCCACCAGAACGGATTCGATCTCCTCCTAGTGGAAAAGCAAGACGGGAAGCGGACGCCCATCGCCGCTCGCGGGAATCGAGTTCCTCCGATCTCCGATGGGAACCATCGCGCGCTCGGCCGACCACTAGAAAGTGGAAACGCGACGGCTAACCCCCCTACGAGATAGAGTACCGAGTGTACGGCCCTGGCCAGTCCCGTTCCATCCGTGCGCAGCCGAGGGAGTGCAAAATCCACCGGTCGTGCCGTGCCGTTCCGTCCCATTCGACGCTCGGTTCACGACGATGCGTCATTGTCATCGTGGATCGTTTGTAGATGATGCCTCCAACACAAGGCACCGTGTAGCTAGTGCGGCCCGGAGAAGAAGATAAAGATGGGCGTCGGTCGTGAGTTGTCGCTCTGTCATCCGTGACACTTTTGTCCACGCGCTGGGTCGCACGAAGGAAACGGAGGGAGAAAAGACCACCCACTACTGGTTTGGAAGTTTGGACGGTAAGATAAACTACTGCCACCACGGTGCCACCGTCCATGACTAGGCCTTGCACGTCTAACCTTGAACTTTTTTCTTGCAAAAAAAAAGGCTCAAGATTGCATATGTGCATATTTGAAATCTTTTTAGTGTGCCCGCAAAAAAAATCTTTTTAGTGGAGCAAACATTTCTAGTTCTTTTTCTAGGTCTTCTTGCCATGTTCTTCGGCTGGAGCTTTCTTTAAAAAAAAAAAGGATTCAAGATTACATGGGATTAACTATTTGGCGCTTAAGGCGCCCAGTACGTGAGCTATATATCGCTCACAGCCAGAAATAATATGTCTCCCTTGCATAGCGAAGTTATTAGGTCCGCCCAATACCGTAACTGAGCGCGTGTTTTATTTTCCTGTGCTTTTTATCGCATTTTCACTGTTTTCTTGTTCTTTTTCTTTTTTATTGAGTTTACCTTTTCTTTTTTCAATAATCGCTGTTCTTTCATTTTTATTTCAATTTTTTTCAACTCATGACTTTTTTGTATACATTTTTTTGAATACATGTTTGAAATACTTCAAAAACATGATTTATATTTTACAATACATGTTCTGATGTCTACTTTTTCCATATGCATACCTCTATCTTTGTATATGTTTGACATTTTTAATATATGATTAAAATTTTCTAAAAACGTGTTTTTAATACGTGTTAAACATTTCTTTACATCATATAAATAATTTATAAAATGTCACAACATTTCTTTGAAATGTGTGAATATTTTGTAAAATGTAACATACATTTTTAGATTGCTACAATTTTATAAATTATATGAACATTTTTTTAGATCTTATAACATTTTCTAACATGTAACGTACATATTCAATGCTACATTTTTTCATTAAATGAACATTTTTAGATTACATAAAGTTTTTAAAAAATTAAACATACATTTGTATGAAATCTCTGAACGTTTTAAAAATGTCACATACAGTTTCTTGAAAGGTATAAACATTTTCTAAAAGTTGAGAAAATATTGCCGCATTTTATACACAACATATAATTTTCAAAATGTGCGATGAACACATCTAATTTTTTTTAATATTTTTCATAATATGTGTATTTAATATTTTTGAAAAATCTATACCCCTATATAGTTTGGGAATAACATTAGATACTGGCCGTTCATTTAACATTACATTGTACATTTTTGGATAAATCTATTTTTATGTATATATTTAAGTATAAGATTAACATTTTTCAAATAGATTTTATTTGTTCTTCAAATCCACGTTCAAACACTTTTTACATTGTGCATACATTTTTTAAGATGTTCGAAAGATTTGCTTTGAAACGCGTCAACACTTTCTAAAATTTAACATATATTTTCTGAATTGTACAGTTTTTCTACTTACACGAACAATTATTTATAATGTATAATTTTCATAAATGTCATGCACATTTTTTGAAACTCGTGAACATTTTTGAAATGTCACGTACAGTTTCTTGAAAGGTACAAACATTTACCAAAAGTCGAGGGAACATTTGTTTACACTACAAAAACATTTTCTAAACACTACGAAAAATATTGTATTTTTCCTTTTTTCCTTTTCCCAATTTTATTCTTTTATTTGTTCTTTTTTCTGCTCATCGTGTAAGAGATGTTCATAGTCTTTTTCAGAAAAATTACCATGTATGTATATTATACAAAAGTTCATTGTGTACAAGCAGTATATAAGAAGCTTGCCTCACATGTAATCTCGAGATAAGGTAGATTGAAAACGGTTAGGAAACTAACCAAATAAAACCGAGCCAAATCTAAACTGATTCGGACTCCTGGTGCACGTGACGACAAACCTCCTTAAACACCGTCGCCGCCGATCCTCCCCTTGGGCCTCCTCCGGCGCCAAATCGGCCCGCTGCCACAAGCACGTGCACTCCATGGAACAACCTCTCCTCCACAAAGCACGAGCGGCTGCACGAGGGAGAGGCAATCGCTTGGAGGAGTTGGAGGGTTGGGGAACAAGACGATTTTGGTAAACCTAGACCTAACCTAAACAAAGGACTCTTCTGATGTGTATGAAGTTGCGCGTATAAGAGTGTAGAAAAGGTTGGATGTGTTTAATGCGATTAGCATAATAGTAACTGAAATGACGTGTCCGGACCAATCCGCTCACAACACGCGCCCCGCAGAGTATACGGGTCGCAAAAGCTATTTCTCGCCTATCGCGAGAATGCATTATGGGGTGACTACATGAGGCGGTTCGTGGATCACAGCCCATGAGGCAGTTATTTTTCATTATTTTCACTCAAGCTTGCTTCGAGTGAGTTGGTGGGGTGTTTTCTGACCGGTTTGGCATGTTTTTTTTATCTTTGTTCCCTTTTTTTCCTTTTCGGGCCTTTTGTTGTTGTATGCCACGTATTGTTTTTCTTTTCATTTCCTTATTGTATTTTTCCTTTCCCCGCTTATATATTTTTTTCGTTATTTTTTCTGCTCATCATGTAGAAGATGTTCATAGTCCTTTTCAAAAAATTGCCATGTATATATTATACAAAGGTTCATTGTGTACAAGCACTATATAAGAAGGTTAGCTCACATGTAATCTCGAGATAAGGTAGATTGAAAAGGATTAGGAAACTAACCAAGTAAAATTGAGCCTAATCGAAACTGAATCGGGCTCCTAGTGCACGTGACGACAAACCTCCTTAAACACCGCCGCCGCAGATCCTCCCCTTGGGCCTCCTATGGAAGCGGATCTGCCCGCTGCCGCAAGCACGCACGCTCCATGGAACAACCTCTCTTCCCCGGAGCATGGGACGCGGCGTGAGGGAGAGGCAATCGCTTGGAGGAGTTGGAGGGTGGGGGAACAAGACGATATGGGGAACCTAGACCTGGCCTAAACAAAGGCCCTTCTGAAGTGCATGGAGTTGCGCGCATAAGAGTGTATAAAAGGCAGGATGTGTTTAACGCGATTCGCATAAGAGTAACTGAAATGACGTGTCCGGGCCAATCCGCTCACAACACGCGCCCCGCAGAGTTTATAGGTCGCAAAAGCTATTTCTCGCCTATCGTGAGAATGCATTATGGGATGACTACATCAGGCGGTTCGTAGATTACAGCCCATGAGGCAGTTATTTTTCATTATTTTCACTTAAGCTTGCTTCGAGTGAGTTGGTCGGGTGTTTTCTGACCGGTTTGGTATGTGTTTTTATCTTCGTTCCCTTTTTTTCCTTTTCGGGCGTTTTGTTATTGTATGTCACGTATTGTTTTTCTTTTCATTTCCTTATTGTATTTTTTCTTTTTTCATTTATATTCTTTTTTCGTTATTTTTTCTGCTCATCGTGTAGAAGATGTTCATAGTCCTTTTCAAAAAATTACCATGTATATATTATACAAAGGTTCATTGTGTACAAACACTATATAAGAAGGTTAGCGCACATGTAATCTCGAGATAAGGTAGATTGAAAAGGATTAGGAAACTAACCAAGTAAAATCGAGCCAAATCGGAACTGAATTGGACCCCTGGTGCACGTGACGGCAAACCTCCTTAAACACCGCCGCCGCGGATCCTCCCTTTGGGCCTCCTGTGGAACCGGATCTGCCCGCTGCCGCAAGCACGCGCGCTCCATTGAACAACGTCTCTTCCCCGGAGCATGGGACGCGGCGTGAGGGAGAGGCAATCGCTTGGAGGAGTTTGAGCGTGCGGGAACAAGACCATTTGGGGAACCTAGACCTGACCTAAACAAAGGACCCTTCTGATGTGCATGGAGTTGCGCACATAAGAGTGTATAAAAGGCGGGATGTGTTTAGCGCGATTCGCATAATAGTAACTGAAATGACGTGTCCGGGCCAATCCGCTCACAAGACACGCCCCCATGGAGTATGTGTGTCGTAGAAGCTATTTATCGCCTATCAGGGTGTGCATTTTGGCATGAACAAGAGCCGGTTCATGGGTTGCGCAGCCCATGAGGTGGTTATTTTTCATTCTTTTCACGCAAGCTTGCTTCATGTGATTTGGTCGGGTGTTTTTTGTTCCGGTTTGGCACGTGTTTTTGTTTTCGTTCCCCTTTTCGCTTTATGTTGTTTTATGTTATGTATAGTTTTTATTTTCATTTCCTAATTGCATTTTTCCTGTTTCTATTCTATTCTTTGTTCCTTTTTATGCTCATCGTGTACAAAATGTGTATGGTCTTTCTCAAAAAAATTGCCATGTATTATAGGAAGGTTCATTGTGTGCAAGCAGTATCTAAGAAGGTTAGATCGCAGGTAATCTCGAGATAAGGTACATTAAAAAGGATTAGGAAACAAACCAAATAAAATCGAGCCAAATCTGAACTGGATCGAGTTCCTGGTGCACGCGACGGCAAACCTTCTTAAACACCGCCCCCATCATCCTACGCCTTGGCCTCCTCCGGCGCCGGATCTGCCCACTGCCACAAGCACACGCACTCCATGGAACAATCTCTCCTCCATGGAGCACGAGACCCAACGCAAGGCAGCGAAACCGAAAAGCGAGCGCGGGGGAGAGGCAATCGCTTGGAGGAGTTGAAGGGTGGGGCAACGAGGCGATATGGGACACCTAGACCTGGCCTAAACAAAGGACTCTTTTCTGACGTGCATGGAGTTGCGCACATAAGAGCGTAGAAAAGGTAGGATGTGTTTAATGTGATTCCAATTATCGCATAATAGTAACAGAAACGACAGGCCAATCCGCTCATAAGACATGCCCCACAGACTACACGGGTCGCAAAAGCTATTTCTCGCCTATCGCGAGTATGCATTATGGCGTGACTACATGAGCCGGTTCGTGGGTCACAGCCCATGAGTCAGTTATTTATCACTATTTCCACACAAGCTTTGCTTCAAGTGAATTGGTCGGCTGTTTTCTTACTGGTTTGGTAAGTGTAGGGGTGGCACCCGCAAGGTTTGGGTACGCGTGGAGCAACCCATACCCTTACCCATCCCATTTAAGCTTACCCACCACCCATACCCATACCTGCTGGTGGGTACAAAATTTCCCCATACCCGTCACCCGATAGGGTAAACGGGTACCCGTGGGTAAAATTATCCATGTTTCAACAACATTAATTTGAATGATGCATAATCATAATCATATACAACATTTTTCATTGTTTTCTTTGTTCTTTTTCTTTTTTATTGAGCTTACCTTTTCTTTTTTCAATAATCGCTGTTCTTTCATTTTTATTTCAATTTTTCCAACTCATGTCTTTTTGTATACTTTTTTTAAATACACATTTAAAATACTTCAAAAACATAATTAATATTTTACAATACATGTTCTGATATCTACTTTTTCCATATGCATACATATATTTTTATATATGTTTGACATTTTTAAATATATGATTAACATTTTCTAAATACATGTTAAACATTTCTTTACATCATATAAGTATTTTATATAATGTCACAACATTTCTTTGAAACGTGTGAACATTTTGTAAAATGTAACTTACATTTTTAGAATGCTACAATTTCATAAATTACATGAACATTTTTTAGATCTTATAACATTTTCTAACATGTAACATACATATTCAATGCTACATTTTTTTTCATTACATGCACATTTTTTAGATTACATAACATTTTTCAAAAATTAAAATTACATATTTATGAATTCTCTGAACATTTTTAAAATGTCACATACAGTTTCTTGAAAGGTACAAACATTTTCAAAAAATTTCAAAAATATTGCCTCATTTTATACACAACATAAAAATTTCAAAATGTGCAACGAACACATTTAATTTTTTTAAATATTTTTCATAATATGTGTATTTAATATTTTGAAAACTCCATACCCCTATATAGTTTGGGAATAACATTAGATACTGTCCGTTCATTTAACATTACATTGTACATTTTTGCATAAATCTATTTTATGTATACATTTAAGTATAAGATTAACAATTTTCAAATAGATTTGTTCTTCAAATCCGCGTTCAAACACTTTTTACATTGTACATACATTTTTAAGATGTTCGAAACATTTGTTTTGAAACGCGTCAACACTTTCTAAAATTTAACATATACTTTCAGAATTTTACAGTTTTTCTACTTACACTAACACTTATTTATAATGTATAATCTTTATAAATGTCATGCACATTTTTTTAAACTCATGAACATTTTTTAAATGTCACATTCATTTTCTTGAAAGGTACAAACATTTACACAAAATCAGACATTCATTACACTACAAAACATTTCTAAATTTGACAAACACATTTAAATAGTAACACTTTCTCTTAATACTGTAAGTGTAAAATATAACACTATATAGTGTAGGAAATACATTAAACAGCATGATTAATGACTTCAAAGGATGGAAAGTGGCAAATCGATAATTGGCCTTTAGATATATACTAAATATTAGTGCAATGCAGTTTATATAGGTAGATATTGTGCGAATATATAGGTTATATATTATTGCACGTTATGGCAGATATCATTACTTTTCGAGAGAATGAACGATCCAACATGGCAGGAGAAAGCGTTGAGTCAAAACTGTTTAACATGGTAGTGTCGGAATTGAGCGTTAAAGGTTGTGCCACTGTTGACGATTTGAACGCATAATATGATTCTGACGGCAATGTTTAGATATGCCCCTTGGTCTTTTATATTGTTAGATAGTTCACTTATATGTACATTTTTAACATACATCTTTTTTTAAGATTTAATATATGATATAAGGTTTTCAAATACGTATTTTTTCAAATCCACCTTTGGAAAGATTTTATTATATATGTACAATGCATTTTTTTAAATGCCGACGCAACATTTTTATATGTGTGAACATTTTCTAAAATGTAGAACATACATTTTTGGAATGCTATATTTTTTAATTAAATGATAAAAATAGATTGTATAACATTTTGCAAAAATGTCACGGGTGCATTTTTTGAAACTTATGATCATTTTTGAAATGTCACATATATTTCTTGAAAGGTATTTTCCAAAATTTGAGCGAACATTTCTTTACAATACATAAACATTTTTTAAATGTGCGACTGACACATTTTTAAAAGATTAATTTTTTTTTATAATATGTGTATTTAGTATTTCTCAAAATATCTACCACTATATAGTGGGGGAATGAAAATAGATATCAGTCTATGATTTATTACTATCCACTAGTGGAGAAGTGGCAAATCATACATCATTAGTTGTTAGATTTCTCAATTGCACTAGATTGTGCCACGTGGTATACACAATGCAACTTTTTTGAAACTCGTGAACATTTTTGAAATGTCACAAACATTTTCTTGAAAGGTACACACATTTTCCAAAAGTTGAGCAGACATTTTTCTTATATTCCTTTAACATTTTATAAATGTGGGGCGAACACATATTAAAAAATTAACTATTTTTCCATAATATGTGTATTTAGTATTTTCTTTAAATTTTATACCACTGTATAGTGTGGGGAATGACATTAGACACTGGTGAGGGTATGCGTTCGGTTTTTTTCGGTTTGATTCGGTTCGATTTATACGGCTTTTATACTTCGGTTTATACGGTTTCCTATAAAAATATGGTTCGGTTTCGGTAATAACCATTTGAATTCGGTTCGGTTTCGGTAATAACCATATTAACCAAAGTTGATGCGGTTTTTTTAAGAACACATAACTTTTTGTCACATATTTCAATTTTTAGTTCATGAATAATCAAATATTGAAGTATGTTTCATTGTTGTACATTTTTTTCCTATGCAAAGCTTCCTTGAAAGTTTAGAGTAGGAAATAATGAAGTACATACGTGGGAGTGATAGGCAACAATCCCATGTAACGAACTTAGTTATCCAATGATGATGAAGTGCTTTTCCCATCTTATTTATTCTTTACAAGTTGGGGACTGCTATGCGTCGGCCGGCGTATCTTTTTGAAAGATCCGCCGCCTAGCGAGTAGTTGAATTTGACAATTGTCTTTGCAACGGATGTCTTGTTTTGGAGACATTTGTAACAGAGGTTATGTTGCGTTTTTTTTGCAACATAGTTTGTGTTGCCGGATTTGTTTTTGCAACATGGGTCGTGTTGTAGAATATTTGTGCAACATAGGTCGTGTTGCAGGATTTGTTTTGCAACATTGGTCTTGTTGCGGGATTTAGCCACTGTGGGATCTAGCCCTTTTTGCAACAAGGGGTTAGTTGCAGAATCTCTGTCTGAAACAATGGACGAATTGCAGAACATGGACACGGAGGGGTTGGCTCCTGACCTTTTGACGGAGTCCATCCAACGGACATGGAGGCGGTGGATGCTCGCATAAAATCGGTCGGTTGAAGGAAATCATTTCCCTTACAAGTTTTATACCTCTTGGATGGGCAACTTTCTACAAGCACATGGTGAGTTTATGCGGAATTGGTACAATGGTGCATATTAAGTATATAATATTTTTTCTTCCAAGTATAAATTGGCAACCTCAGTTCACCTGGTTGCCTAGTAGGCTTCAGCGCACTGGGCCTTCTGGTCCGAGGTTAGCAGTTCAACTCCAAGTCCATGCAAATTAATTTTATCAAGCATGCACTTCACATCATTTCAGTTTTTCGGTTTCAACCCAATGGTTTTCGGTTTTTAACCGAAGAAACCAAATGGCATACGGTTTTGAGATATGGAAACCGTAACTGAAACCAAAAACCATAAAAATCAAAAAATTGGTTTGGTTTGGTTTTTTTGGTTCGGTTTGGTTTTGCACACCCTGAGATACTAGCCATTGATTTATGACTATCCAACGGTGGAGATGTGGCAAGTACTTACATCATTGGCCATATAGTTCTCAATTGCACTAGATTGTGTCACCTGATATCCACAATGCATATAAATTTCAAGATTCTGGAACCATCTTGCACTTGCAACTACCGGTGGTTTAGCGCGCGCGCGCACACACACACTGTCAGTGTACAAAAGTAGGGGCTCTCCTTTTGACCCCTTTACTCGTGCACGGATAGTCGGAGCCACGCCCGCGGCCACACTTAACAAGGCAGAGGAGGGAAGCCGGAGGGGAACCGAAGCACAAGGCCAACAAGAACAACGCCAAGACCAAGAACACAAAGAGCAGAGGGACAAAGCAGGTTCCCCCAGCAAGACCCTTGCCGGGGCAGCCTCAGCAGCCCCGGTAAGAGCCTTGCCGGGGCAGCTCGCCCAACACCAGCGGAGCGAGCCACCCTTGAGCCCAAGGGTTCCAAACACCGTCAACAACTACGTTGGAACCAGGGCTCGGGAGGCACCTCCGTGGTGGCATGCAGATCTTTGTCAAGATCATAAATACACAGGATCAGATGAGGACCAGAAGACGACGACCCTCGGGGGGATCCTATCCACAAGACCCCCGGCAAGATCCTTGCCGGGGATGACCACGACGCCACGGCAAGACCCTTGCCGGGGCCCCCGCAAGACTCCTGCCGAGGACACCAGCGGGGCCGCAACCAGGCCCATGTCTGCCAAGATACCACTGCCGTTCCCATGCAGCTGCTAGCTCACCTAGCTGGGCAGGCACCTGCGTGGCGACGGGCGGCCTCTACACCGACCCAGCAAGCACCTGCGTGGTGGCATGCAGATCTTCGTGAAGACTCCACCACCGCGCCACCTCAGCTGCCTGCCTGCCTACATGGCACCGCACGCATCACTGGCCCGGGCGCGTGTCGAAGCAAGGCGGAGCGGCGACGGACGGGATGGGCCTCGTTCCCGTCCCCGATAAAGCTAATGGACACCTAAGTAGCGCATTGAATGCGCTTTGTCCCGTAATGCCGGGCGTTAAGCTCGCGCACTGTACGCCTTTCCACCTGCTGTGTGCCACTGTGCAACCCCTTTTCGACTATAAAAGGAGGCCCGAGGCATACTGGAGAAGGATTCGGCTCTTTGGAACGGCGCAACTAACGTAGCTAGTTCGAGAGCTCAAGAACACTCTGAAATACACACCAAAGCAGGACTAGGGTATTACGCATCCTCGCGGCCCGAACCTGGGTAAACGATCTTTGTGCTAGCTCCTAAACCTGCTCTTCTCACAACCCCGCGCCCGCCAACCGTAGAAGGGATTCCAGTGATCCCATAGGTGTCGTTTCCCCGACATCTTTGGCGCGGCAGGTAGGGGGCGCAGTTGTGATAATCTGGTTTAGCAGCCAGCTTAGTAGTTCCTCGTGGCCATGGCTTCTAAAGAAGAGGACGGCCAAGAGAACGGCGCCGCCTACAAGCGCGAAGGGTGCCAGTATGGCGACGGGAAAGCTAAGTCGTGCTGAACTTTAAGTATTTCCTTTTTATATAAGGTTATTCCCCTCGGAGATCTCGTTCTTTGTATGGAAAACCTGCACGCAAAGGGGCCCTTCCGCTATTGGCAACGCCCTTGCCCTGTTTCGAGTCCGCTCAAGCGGCCGCGTCGAGAGCGGCAGGGTAGCCTTCCGCAATTGGCAACGCTCTCGATTCTGACTCGAGTCAAGCTCGACAGTTCGAGCGGCCGCGTTGAGGGCGGCAAGGTGGTTCGCCTGGCAGCAAGCACACCCGACAGGCCACTGGGGATCCGTTCTCAGAGCACCGCGCCCTGGGTTTACGCGCCGGCAAGCCTACCCGATCAACGTAGGGTAAACATACAAAGGGGGGATTGAACAGGAAAGTAACATGCATAATATCAAAAGTGCTGCAGAGTTATATTACATCAATTGTTGCTGCGGTTCTAACTAGAGATAAAAATTGTCTTGGTAATGAACTTGCAGCAGCGATAAGAAACGGCGTGCCCAGTCCCGGCGCTGGCCCTCTACCCTCTGGATTCCATCGATGCCGCTGATGACGGGCTCGATACGCTCCCTGAGCGGCGCGAGGTCCACATCCTCCGGCAAGCTCTCTAGCGCAGCGTCGAAGTCGAGGGAGGGGTTCCAGTACGCCACCTTGGTGAGAACCTTGGTCATGGCACCCCGGCAAAGCCTCCGGGCTACATTGGCCAGGATAGTCGCCCTGGTGGAGCGGAAATGCTCCAGGGCTCCGAGAACACCCTCGAAGAACGGGGTCAGCTTGGCGTTGGGGCTCACGTTGCGCTCCGGAGTGTACCTCACGTTTGGCATCCCCATGGTGGCCAGCTGCATGGTGATCTTGCCGGCGACATCTTCGAGGCGGCCGATCCAGCGGTTCTCGCCTTCCACAAAGTCCTTGTGGTTGGCGGCTTCGTTCTTCCGCTGCTGCTTCTCGGCCTCCAGATCCCTGGCCAGGGTCTCCTCCCGGGCCTTGGCCTCCGAAAGCATCTTCTCAAGACCCTCCAGCTTCAGCTTCAGATCCTTGATAGAGTCGTTGGCCTTGGAGAGCTGCTCAGCCTTGCCGAGGACTGCACCCTACGCCTCCGCCAGGGCACCGTTGAGTGTGTCCTTCTCTTTGGCCAGCTTCAGGGCCTGATCCTTCAGTCCGCCCCGCTCCACCTCCAGCTCTTTTACCTTGCCGGCGTGAGCCAGAGCCTGGGCATCGAGTGCCTCCTTGTGCCTCTGCTCCAGCTCCTAGGCCTGCTGCACGACAAACTTCTCCACCTCCTCGTCCTTGCCACGGAGCGTTGCGGCGAGCCTCTCCTCGCGCGCGGCAAGGTCCTCCTCCTGGGAGTTTAGCGCAGCCTGCTGCTGGTGCCGAGCGGCCTCGGCCTGAGCGGCCTCCTGCTTCGCCAGCTCCTGGGCCTTCTCGATGTCGGCCTGCTTCATGACGAGCGCCAGGTCGCGCTCAGCCAGCGCGTCATGGGTGGCCTTCAGGTCCTTGTGGCCTGGCGGAACCAAGCCTGCGCCTCGGTGACGCGCTTCTCGAGGTCCGCCTCCGCCTTGTCCACCACCGTCATCCTGGACTTGGCCTTGTCCAGGCGAGCGCGGTGAAGCGCCCGGAGCTTCTGGAAGTTGGCACCCATGGCCTGGAGGAGCCGCTCTTCCTGGGAACCGCCGCCACCGGCGCTCGGCTCGTCAACGACCTCAAGCCCGGCAGCGGCAAGCACTTCATTATCGAACACCTCCCCTTCGACGGGCGCCCCGGTGCTCACCGTCCCTGGGAGGTGGACGAACAGGTCGTCGCTCACCCTCAAGTACCTGCCTGAGCCAGAGGCAGCGGAGGAGGAAGGTTGGTCGTCAACCACCTCCTCCTTGGCAGCGGCCTTCCCGGCCTCCTCGGCAGGCCCCTTGGCGGCCTCCTCGGCAGCTGCCTTGCCGGACTCCCCGGCAGGCCCCTTGGTGGCGTCCTCAGCGGCACCCTTGGCGGTCTCCTCGGTGGCGATCTTCTCGGCCTCCGCCGCGGCATCTTTGGCGACATCCTCGATGACGGTGTCTATATCCTCCGGATCCGCCGAGGGAGGATCTGGATACCGAGAAGGGGATGAGGCGAAGCCAAGATCAAGATTCAAAGAGAAAAAGAGCAGAGACGGAAGGCCAGTGACTTACCCGTGCCGGGCTGGGAAGCAGAGGCCCCCTCCCCGCCAACATCTGGCGCCAAGGCGAAGCCACCAGCGCCCGAGTTTGCCTCCTCCTCCTCCGTGTGCATGGGCTCGGTGCTTGGCGCCCTTGCCGGGGACGCCCCTCGGGGCGGCGTGGTCGATGGGGGCGGCGTGTTGGGGGTAGCCCTCAGTGGCTCCTCCTGCAACCACGACAAGGTTAGCGCCAAGGGATCATACCCCCAACGCACGTCGACGAGGGGTGGGTGATGAGCTTACGCTGGGGGCTGTGCCGGGGGCTGCTGTCCGGGCTGCTCAACACCACCAGCGGTGTACCGGAAGTACCTGCCGGGGGCTGGCCGCTCACCGAAGCCCTGGCCCTCTTCACCCTCTGGGCCAGTGTCTCCGCATCGTTGCAAAGAAGAAAAGTAGATCAAGATAAGCGGCACATAATTGAGGAGACGGAGATGACAAAAGGAAACAAGATACTTACTCATCCTCCACCTCCTCTTCTACTGCCTTCCTCTTCCTCCTCGGGCCGAGGGACCCAAAGTAGAAAACGACCTCCGCGTGGACGTCTGCCGGAGGAGCGGAAGAAGGTGGAGTCCGAACACGCTTGAACGAAGAAGAGGCAGTTGCTTTCTTCTTCGCCACCGCGGCCTTCACCAACTTCCTCGCCGCCGCGGCCCTTGTCTAGCGCGCGGACCCCTCTTGGGTCTGCTGCGGTTGCGCAGCCCTGCCGGGCCGGACCGGATCGCCGGAGCTGGCCCGCCACAGGACTTGCCCTCTCCCCGCGGCTGGGGGATCGACAGCCTCGGCCTCCTCCTCCGGCGACTCGTCGACCACATCCTCGATGAGAGGGGCCCCGGTGCCGGCGCTGCTGGCCTCCCCAGCGGACTCCGCCCACTAGGCAAGCTCCTTCTCCTCCGCGGCCGCCGCGGCCTTGTCCTCCACGCCGCCGGCGCTGCCGGCCTCCTTGGCGAGCTCCGCCTCCACCGCCCTGGCGGTGATGTAGTCCAGCTCCGCCTGAGTGGTGTCCAGGACGAGCCGCGGTTCGGCGCGGACGTACTTCTCCTCCAAGGTGTCAAAAAACTCCTGCACTTGATCCTCCGGCGGCTCGGCCCAAGTTGGGACGAGGCCGTGCGCGTTGAACTCCGGCATCATGGCGATGATGTTGTTTCGGCGCGAGTTGTTGCTCAGCGGGACCACGCCCACCGGCAACCCAAACAAGGGCCCCTTGGCGACCTTGCCAGCCTTCGCGGCCTTGCCGGACCGCTCGACCTTGCCGTCACGGTTCACGTCGAGCTGGAAGAGCCGCTGACAGAAGTGGGCGTGCCCCATCACCGTGAGGTTGTGGTCCAGGCCGGGGCAAAGCCTCATGATGTCGGCCGCGTTCGTGAAGAGCCAGGCCGGCCTCCTCTTGTTGTGCAGCGGAGCGATTCAGCGGCGGATGAAATCCGCCCCGATCTTCTCAAGGGTGAGCCCGGCCTCGGTGAGACGAAGAATCCTGGTGGTGGCGACCGTGAGCTTCTTTTCGTTGACATCAACATCACTCCAGTCATTTCTGCGGACCGGCAGCGCGTCGTGGACCCGGCAAAAGTCCGGCGGATCTTTCTCTTCAATCCAGCGCCACCGGCCCCGCCACTCCTCCCACCGCTCCTTCTGGGCACCGTCCGGATATGTCTTTGTCGCCTGGGTCCTTGGGATCCAGGCGACACAACTGGAAATGGCGCCCCCCTTTTGGATGCGAGGGAAGTAGTGGCGGAAGAGCGCCGTGTTGGGATGCACTCCGGCGAAGCCCTCACAGAGATGAGTGAAAAGGGCTGTGCACGCCACATCATTCGGAGTAAAATCCAAAAGGCGGAAGCCATAGGTGTGCATGACATCGCTGAAGAAATCATAGAAAGGGGGACAGAGCCTGCAGGAGAAGTAATTGACGAAAAATGGGTACCGATTCGGGCCGGCTTCGGCGAAGGCAGCGGGGATGATGCGCGTGGCCGGATGCCCCGTCGTCTCGCTCCCCGTCTTGCACCCCCATAGGTGCTTGAAGTAGTCCCGTAGTTCGACCGCGTCGACCATCGACGGGAAGTAGGCATGCTGCGTCCGCCGCACCGCCAACACGCTTTCCGGCGGCTCCTTCTCTCCAGCGTCCTTGGCCACCCCTTGCCTCTGCTGGTTTTGGGCGCCATGGTGGTTGAGGAAGACAAAGGTGCGGCGGCGGCGAGCGGGAGCAAGAGCTTGAGGTGGAGGAAGAAGGGGACGGCAGCTCCGAGATTGGGGAAAGCACGAAGGGTAAATGAGCAGCGCGCCCGCGGTTATTCCTTTTTACGGGGAAAGCGCGGGCCGCCTCTTTCCCCATTAACCACGATGTGACGCATGCGTGCAGGAATCACCCCACGCATGACCCCCATGTCACGCATGACCCTCCACATCGCGCGTTCAACGCGGGTCGTGGAGAAGCGCAGCGGCCGAAAAGTTACTGCGGTAAAATCCGCCCCACCTGCCCGCGCACCGTTCTGGGCCTAGCCCAACAACGCGTCGCGCTTATGTGTGGCCCAGGCCCGGGGGCTCCCGTCGGTGTACAAAAGTAGGGGCTCTCCTTTTGACCCCTTTACTTGTGCATGGGCAGTCGGAGCCGCGCCCGCGGCCACACTTAACAAGGCAGAGGAGGGAAGTCGGAGGGGAACCGAAGCACAAGGCCAACAAGAACAACGCCAAGACCAAGAACACAAAGAGCAGAGGGACGAAGCAGGTTCCGCCGGCAAGACCCTTGCCAGGGCAGCCTCAGCAGCCCCGGTAAGAGCCTTGCCGGGGCAGCTCGCCCCACACTAGCGGAGCGAGCCACCCTTGAGCCCAAGGGTTCCAAACGCCGTCAACAACTACGTTGGAACCAGGGCTCAGGAGGCACCTCCATGGTGGCATGTAGATCTTTGTCAAGATCATAAATATACAGGATCAGATGAGGACAAGAAGACGACGACCCTCGGCGGGATCCTAGCCGAGGAAATCCACAAGACCCCCGGCAAGATCCTTGTCGAGGATGACCACGACGCCACGGCAAGACCCTTGCCGGGGCCCCGGCAAGACTCCTGCCGAGGACACGAGCGGGGCCGCAGCCAGGCCCACGTCTGCCAAGATACCACTGCCGTTCCCATGCAGCTGCTAGCTCACCCAGCTGGGCAGGCACCTGCGTGGCGACGGGCGGCCTCTACACCGAGCCAGCAAGCACCTGCGTGGTGGCATGCAGATCTTCATGAAGACTCCACCACCGCGCCACCTCAGCTGCCTGCCTGCCTACATGGCACCGCAAGCATCGCTGGCCCAGGCGCGTGTCGAAGCAAGGCGGAGTCGCGACGGACGGGACGGGCCTCGTTCCCATCCCCGATAAAGCTAATGGACACCTAAGTAGCGCATTGAATGCTCTTTGTCCCGTAATGCCGGGCGTTAAGCTCGCGCACTGTACGCCTTTCCACCTCCTGTGTGCCACTGTGGCAACCCCTTTTCGACTATAAAAGGAGGCCTGAGGCATACTGGAGAAGGATTCGGCTCTTTGGAATGGCGCAGCCACCGTAGCTAGTTCGAGAGCTCAAGAACACTCTGAAATACACACCAAAGCAGGACTAGGGTATTACGCATCCTCGCGGCCCGAACCTGGGTAAACGATCTTTGTGCTAGCTCCTAAACCTGCTCTTCTCACAACCCCGCGCCCGCCAACCGTAGAAGGGATTCCAGTGATCCCATAGGTGTCATTTCCCCGACACACACACACACTCACACACACACAAAGAGAGAGAGAGAGAGAGAGAGAGAGAGAGAGAGAGAGAGAGATGGGTCGATTGAAGAGGTTGCATCGTTGGTTGAGATCAACTTTACGAGGTGTTTTGAACATTTATGTTTATCGGGATGTCCTTACTGCTATATTCTAATATCTTGTTTTTGTGTGTGTGTGTAGGATCAAAGAAGATAGGCCTAGAGGGGGGGGGGGTGAAAACCAACCGAAGGTGCGGTTTTTAGTTTCTTGGAACTTACGTAGATTTTGGCACAAGTTAAGATAACAACCAGACTTTCTATACATGCATATCTAAAGATAAAGCACTGGAAATAGTAAATCATACAATTGTGCGAAAAGTAAGGGGTAGAGTCAGAAGATCAAACGCAATGAAGACACGGTGATTTTGGCGTGGTTTTGGTAGGTGGTGCTATCATACGTCCACGTTGATGGGGACTTCAACCCACGAAGGGTAATGGTTGCGCGAGTCCACGAAGGGATCCACCCATGAAGGATACACGAAGAAGCAACCTTGTCTGTGGCACCATGGCTTACTTCCACGAAGGACTAGCCTCACTCGGGTAGATCTTCATGAAGTAGGCGATCTCCTTGCCGTTACAATCTCCTTGGTTCAACTCCACATGATCTTGGAGGCTCCCAAGTGACACCTAACCAATCTAGGAGACACCACTCTTCAAAAGGTAATAGATGTTTTGTTGGTAATGAACTCCTTGCTCTTGTGATTCAAATGATAGTCTCCTCAACACTCAATCTCTCTCACACAGATTTGGCTTGGGTAGGAGGAAGATTGGAGTGGAAAGCAACCTGAAGAGGCTAGAAATCAAGGTTCAAATGGTAGGGATGAAATCTCTTAATCTCGACACATGAGTAGGTGGTTCTCTCTCAAAAAATGAATAGTGGAAGTTGTGTTTCGCTCTGATGGCTCTCTTAGAGAGTAAGTGGTGGTGGAGGGGTATAAATAGGCAGCACCAAAAATCCAACTGTTACAAGTCTTTGACCCAACTCGGCGGCACCGACATAAAAATCTCGGTGAGACCGACTAATGCCAAAGACTTGACCGTTCGACTTTTCAGTGAGACCGACTAATCCAACTGTTACAAGTCTTGTAGATTCATGTTGGACCTCCAAGCACAGAGTTTTGTAGGACAGTAGAAAATTTCCCTCAAGTGGATGACCTAAGGTTTATCAATTCGTGGGAGGCATAGGATGAAAATGGTCTCTCTCAAACAACCCTGCAACCAAATAACAAAGAGTCTCTTGTGTCCCCAAAACACCCAATACAATGGTAAATTGTATAGGTGCACTAGTTCGGCGAAGATATGGTGATACAAGCGTAATATGGATGGTAGATATGGGTTTTTGTAATCTGAAAATGTAAAAACAACAAGGTAACTAGTAACAAAAATGAGCGAAAACGGTATTGCAATGCTTGAAAACAAGGCCTAGGGTTCATACTTTCACTAGTGCAAGTTCTCTCAACAATGATAACATAATTAAATCATATGGCAATCCCTCAATGTGCAACAAAGAGTCACTCCAAAGTTCCTATCGCGGAGAACATAAGATGAAGTTGCTTGTAGGGTACGAAACCACCTCAAAGTTATTCTTTCCGATCAATCCATTGAGCTATTCCTATAAGTGTCACAAATAGCCTAGAGTTCGTAGTAAAATAACACCATATGCCACACATCAATCAACCCTAATGTCACCTAGATACTCCAATGTCACCACAAGTGTCCGTGGGTCAATTATATGATATGTATCAAACAACTTCGGATTCATAATATTCAATCCAACACAAAGAACTTCAAAGAGTGCCCCAAGATTTCTACCAGAGAAACAAGGACAAAAACGTGCATCAACCCCTATGCATAGATTACCCCAATGTCACCTCGGGAATCCGCGAGTTGAGTGCCAAAACATACATCAAGTGAATCAATAGAATACCCCATTGTCACCATGGGTATCCCACGCAAGACCTACATCAAGTGTTCTCAAATCCATAATAGTATTCAATCTGATAATAGTGAAACCTCAAAGGTAAAACTCAATTCATCATAAGAAGGTAGAGGGGGAGAAACACCATATGATGCAACTATAGTAACAAAGCTCGTGGTACATCAAGATCGTGCCAAATCAAGAACACGAGAGAGAGAGAGAGATCAAAAGATACTGGTACATACCCTCAGGCGCGAAGGTGAACTACTCCCTCCTAGTCATGGAGACCGCCGGGATGATGAAGATGGCCACCGGTGATGGATTCCCCCTCCGGCAGGGTGCCGGAACGGGCTCCCGATTGGTTTTTCGTGGCTACAGAGGCTTGCGGCGGCAGAACTCCCGATCTGGTTTGTTTCTGAGGCTTTTGGGATTTATAGGAGGTGTTGGCGTCGGGGAGAAGTCAAGGGGGCCCACGAGGTGATGACAAGGCAGGGGGCGCGCCCTAGGGGGGCACTCCCACCCTTGTGGTTGCCTCGGGACTCCTCTTCGATATCTGTTCGTTCCAGTATTTTTTATATTTTCCAAAAATATTCTCCGTAAATTTTCAGCTCGTTCCGAGAACTTTTATTTCTGCACAAAAAATGACAGCACGGTAGTTCTGCTAAAAACAGCGTCAGTCCGGGTTATCAAATCATACCAAAATCATATAAAATTATTGTAAACATGGCATGAATACTTCATAAATTATAGATACGCTGGAGACGTATCAGCATCCCCAAGCTTAATTCCTGCTCGTCCTCGAGTAGGTAAATGATAAAAAGAAATAATTTATGAAGTGTGAATGCTAGCAAGTGCACAAGTTTGATCAATTATAATTTACCACTTTTGCTAGCATCATTGTATATCATAACAGTAGCTCATATCATAAAGCTTCTCATGATCAAGTAACAAGCTATTCACATGTTTAAAGAATAGACCATAAACTTTCTTGAAAACTAACAAACTATGCTCTCAGTCATCAAACAATTGCAATTCATCTTATTTTCAGGAAGGGTCTATGTAAGAGCTTTGATTTAGCAAATGTCACATACTCAACCATCATATAGTCTTCCATGATTGCTACCACTCAAAGCATATTTTTAGTACAAATAGCATTGACTGAACACAGAGAAATATAGGGGCTTAATGTTTCGCCTCCCAACTTACTTATCATATATATAATTGTCAACAATAATAATTCATGATCAAATATATTTGAATGGTCATATATGCTTAGATCTTTCCCCATCACATGATGCTTGCCAACTAAAGAGTAGGTTGGAATGAGAAGGAATACTACTGACTCTTGCATAATAGTAAAAGATAGGCCCTTCACAGAGGGAAGCAGGGATTTGCAGAGGTGCCAGAGCTCGAAGCTTTTAAAACAGAGATGAATATAATTTTGAGAGGTATGCTTTCATTGTCAACGTAACGACCGAGAGTTCTCACTATCTTCCATGCTAGACACATTATAGGCGGTTCCCAAACAGAATGGTAAAGTTTTTACTCCCCCACCACCAACAAGCACATTCCACGGCTGGTATGAAACAACGGGTATCGTCCAGCTATCAACAATCCCGGGGGAGTTTTGTTTGCAATTATATTTGATTTGATTTGAGCATGGAACTGGGCATCCCGGTTACCAGCCATTTTCTCGTGAATGATGAGCGGAGTCCACTCATCGTGAGAATAACCCACCTAGCATGGAACATACTGACAGCCCCTAGTCGCTACATGAGCGATTCAGGCATACAGAACATATTATTATTTGAAGGTTTAGAGTTTGGCACATGCAAATTTACTTGGAACGGGAGGTAAATACCGCATATAGGTAGATATGGTGGACACTTATGGAAGAAACTTGGTTCAAGGGTTTTTGGATGCACAAGTAGTATCTCTACTTAGTACAGAAATTTTGGCTAGCAAAAGATTCTAAAAAGCAGGCACCACATGTTGGAGGATCCATAACAATATAACTTCTATACAAATATACCCAAACATAACTCATTAAGTTGTCTTCCTTGTCCAACTTCAACCAATTTGCTCAAGTTCGAAAATATTTAATGGGGCTCACAATCATATAAGATGTCCAAGATAGTATATTTATATGTGAAATCTCTCTTCCTTCAATATTATTTCATGAATTGTTCAAGTGACCAATGCTATGTTTGCTAACTTTCAATAAATTTACCACCCATACTTCTTATATGTGAAGTCATTACTCCCCATGGGATAAGCATATGAAACATATATAAATTCAGATTTATGATATTCAATTCATTCAACCATTTACTCATGGGATATAAGTGAAGCACGAGAGTAAATGACAAACTACTCCAAAAAGATATAAATGAAAATCAATGAGTAGTCAAATAATTATTTAGCTATGTGAGGACTCTCTCTTATCTAAGTATTTCAGATCTTAATATTTATTCAAACAGCAAGCAAATCCTAATAAAATAAAACGATGCTCCAAGAAAAACACATATCATGTGGTGAATAAAAATATAGCTCCAAGTAAAGTTACCGATGAACAAAGACGAAAGAGGGGATGCCATCCAGGACATCCCCAAGCTTAGGCTCTTGGTTGTCCTTGAATATTACCTTGGGGTGCCTTGGGCATCCCCAAGCTTAGGCTCTTGCCACTCCTTATTCCATAGTCCATCGAATCTTTACCCAAAACTTGAAAACTTCACAACACAAAACTCAACAGAAAACTCGTAAGCTCCGTTAGTATAATAAAGCAAATCACCACTTAGGTACTGTTGTGAACTCATTCTAAATTTATTGGTGTTGTATCTACTGTATTCCAACTTCTCCATGGTTCATACCCTCCGATACTACTCATAGATTCATCAAAATAAGCAAACAACACATAGAAAACAGAATTTGTCAAAAACAAAACAGTCTGTAGTAACCTGGAAACTTTCCATACTTCTGTAACTCCAAAAATTCAGAAAAAATAGGAAAATCTAGGCAGTTTGTATATCAATCGTGTGTAAAAAATTCTGATCAAAAGAACGTTCTAGTGAATTTTAAAAATTCCTGTACTGAGAGCAAAAGTTTCTGTTTTTGCACAGAATCAAGTTAACTATCACCATAGACCATCCCAAAGGTCTTACTTGGCACTTTATTGAAACAAAAGCTATAAAACATGATTACTACAGTAGCTTAATCATGTGAACACACAAAAATAGTAGGTAACGGTGTTGGGTTGTCTCCCAACAAGCGCTTTTCTTTAGTGCCTTTCTATCTAGGCATGATGATTTCAATGACGCTCGCATAAAAGTAAAGAATTGAAACGCAAAGAGAGCATCATGAAGAATATGACTATCACATTTAAGTCTAACCCACTTCCTATGCATAGGGATTTTGTGAGCAAACAACTTATGGGAACAAGAATCAACTAGCATAGGAAGGCAAAACAAGCATAACTTCAAGATTTTCAACACATAGAGAGGAAACTTGATATTATTGAGATATGTAAAAGCATATGTTCCTCTCTCATAATAATTTTCAGTGGCATCATGAATGAATTCAACAATATAACCATCACATAAAGCATTACTTTCATGATCCATAAACATAGAAATTTTACTACTCTCCACATAAGCAGAACTCTTCTCATTCGGAATAGTGGGAGTATCATAAGAAACTCGAATACTATAAATTGTTTCCACATTAAAAGAATAATGTTCAGAAAAAGGGTAATCATAGTTATGACAAGCTTTATAAATATAATCATCACTACTTTTTATAACATAAGTGTCATCACAATAATCATCATAAGTAGCAACTTTGTTCTCATCATAATTAATTGAAACCTCTTCCAAGATAGTGGAATCATTACTAAATAAAGTCATGACCTCTCCAAATCCACTTTTATCATTATAATAAGATTCAGCACCCTCCAAAATAGTGGGATAATTATTATCTAAAGTTGACACTCTTCCAAACCCACTTTCATAAATATTGCAATCATCATAAGTAGGAGGCACGCTATCATCATAATAAATTTGCACATCAAAACTTGGGGGACTAAAAATATCATCTTCATTAAACATAGCATCCCCAAGCTTGGGACAAACATTAATTGCAGCAAACAAATTCTCAAACATGTCATTCTCATCAAATATAGCATCCCCAAGCTTGGGCCTTTGCATATCATAAGCATAATCACTCTCATCATTAATAGTATGGATAGCACCAATAGTATAGCAATTATTATCATCACAATTTTCTAAGTTGGTGCCAAAAAGATTCTCAAGATTATACAAGTACCATTACTTTCCCAATCATAATCATCACAATGAGTAATAGCATAACAATAATAGGAGCAACATCATTTGGGAGGGATACCTTTTTACCTTTGCTTCTCCGTCTTTTCTTTTTCTTCTTCACATAATGTGTGGGTTTAATCACCTTTTTGGAGCTCCTTATTGATGATATTGGTTGAATAAAAATGTAGCGACCCGACCCAAAATGGACCGAAGTCTATGTGCTTAAGTGTCATCCCTGGATCGGTATGCTGACACACACAGTACTCGAGGAATTATAACAGAGTTCAATCACACGTTATTACATCGAGGTTCTCAAAAGAGTATTTATTACAATAATATGGCCAAAGGCCATCTAAATAAAAATAACTGCGGAAGCTTCAAAGGTAAATGAGTCCATCCAACTCCACGGCAAACTGAGTGTAGAACAACGACCTATCGCACCTTTAATCTTCGTCGGAAAAGTCTGCAACATGAGACGTTGCAGCCGTGTAGGTCAGCACATGGAATATGCTGGCAATTTCACACCATAGAACAATAATAAATGAAAAGACTATCTCTATATGCAAATTTAGCTGGTGGAGGCTCTAAGTTTTATTTTGCATAAAGCCAATTTTACCCTACAACAAAGGAATAAATTTTTATTTACTACTAAATTAAAATGCCATTATTGAGAAGGTTCCTCCAACTCAATCCCAAAATTCCCAAGTTATTAGTAACCCAATAATTTCATTAAATAGAGTGATGAGATCAACCAATAATTCACTTCTAGATACTCAAGCTGTCCATAACCGGGGACACGGCTAATCATGATTAGTTTGTACACTCTGCAGAGGTTTGCGCACTTTTCCCCACAAGACTCGACCACCTCCATGATCGGAAGATCGAGACATAGCCTTTCAGAAGCGTTTCCCCTTAACCCTGGGTAGACCGGTACACCTACTTCCCCTACATCAGCTAGTCTACCACGGAAAGAGGTCACACAACTTACTCAACTATGCCAGAGCCCATAATGGCTTGTGGCTGCACACGGAAGTTTCTAGGCATGAAATATCTTATGATCCCTTTGAGCCTGGGTGGCGGACCTAGGGTAATCACACGGGTACTCCGGGATTCCCCTTGGGCAAGCACTGGTTTCTCCAGGTGCCCCAAACAATCCACCCAGATGTGTATTAAAGTTGCCACCTTATGTTATCCCAAAATTATTATCTCTCGCAACTTGCATGGATCACACATACCAATCCCCGTCTACGAGCATGGCTAAGCAATATATGATATAACAAATATTCCTGGGGTGATCCAAAGGTCATAGGTTCCTACCACATGAACTACATAGCATAACCACATGTTCCCAATTCTATTCATGCAATCTTTGAGGGTGAAACTAATGCATAGTAAAAACTGGGTATTGGAAATTATGATCAAAGTGTGAACTTGCCTTGCTGACGTTCGTTGAACTGTAAAGATTCGTGGTAGCAAGCTTCACACTCCGGATGATATAGCGTAAGCAAGCAATAACATACATAAGCATACAAGCGAAGATCCAAGAAGAAAACAAATAAAAGACTTCGGAAAACTTCAAAAACATCCAAATAAAGTTTCTGTTCAGAACATAACTTTTACAGTAGCAAAAATATGTGTGTTTGGGTCTAACAGAAAGTACACGTTACGAGCTTCGATTTGCAAAAAGAATCACCTAAAACGGAGTTACGAAACTCGAGTTACGACCTAACGAAGTTTGAATTCAAATTTTAAAACTCTCAAAAATATTTTTCGTTTGGTTCTCTGGATAGAAGATATTTTTATGAACTAGTAGGAAAAAGAATCAACTAATTTGGAACTATAGATTTATAGATACGAATTTCCGAAGATTGGGCATTTTTCTGGAAATCAATTACGGGATTCAATATGAACTGCCACGTGGCGTGCTGTGATTGGTGTATACCCCTTCAACTAAGAACACGTTTTGAAGGAATGGCTGGGTGCTCACCGTGAGGGTTCGCCGTAGTTGGGCGGAGCGGAGCGTATTCGATGAACCGGAGTCGATGGAGTAGCGAACGGTGGAGATATGGTGAAGGAGAATTCTATGGACTCCGTAAGGATCTCAGGAGCTTTCTACTTCACTGGACAGAAGTGGCCGAAGTTTTGCACGGCGGCGGTGAGCCCCGGTCCTCGCGGTTCTGATGCTCCTTCTGTGAAATCGAGAGAGAAAAGGGCTCACAGAGATGCGCATCAACAAGGGGAAGAGAAAGGTGGAGGAGTTAGGGCTTGGGGTACCTCGGTCGCGACAGAATCCTTGTCGGACTTTGATGCTATTGTCGAACTCCGGTGATCAATTGCTCATAGGAGAGATCGAACTCGAGAGGGATTTTGAGCGTGATGATGTAGGGGAGTTGGGTGTATCCAGAGATGGTATTTATAGGTGCGTGGGGAGTCCATACGAAGAGATCCACGACGACCTTAGTGCGGCCATTAATGGCTGTTTGTGCAAGAACGTTTCCGGATCAGTTCGGCGATTTAAGGCAATAATGTTGGGTTTTAATTCCCTGAATGGGTTATTGGTAACGCCCTCGACAATTTTCGTGTTGACTCCGAAGTGAAACGGCAAAGAAATTTAGTGGGAGGAGGGGAGGAAGAGGTAGAGGTGACATGCTTGTTCCTCTGTGTTCCTGAAGGCTGAACGAAAAGAGGTAGAAGAAGACGAGCGCCTGGGCCTTGGGCTAAATGAAAGGGAGATGGGCTTAGTGAGAAAAGTGGCCCGTGGCTGAGTGGTTTTTTTTAATAACAGAAACACTATGACACCGAAAATACAAATAATTATAAGTCTAAAAAAATTTCCAGAAAATTCACATAGTTATATGGTCTTATGTATGACCTAGTGAACTTTTATCTGGCCTAAAATGCAAGTTTTCAAAAATAAACTTTTTGCTATGCTAATAAAATAAATTGCAAATAAAACTCAACAAATATATTTTGGTTCCAACTTCAATTTCCAATATTTTCTTTCTGTTTTTGAAGAAGTCATTTTATCTTCTCCCTTTATTTTATTTTTGATATAATGGAAATGAATTTTGGTGAAACCAAATTTGATCCAAACTCCCAAGTTTGAAAAAAAAATTCAAAATTGGTTTTTAGGGAAACTTCCAACTCTCTCTTTTGGTCCTTGAGTTGCTCAAAGTCCCTTGGATAAAAAATCAAATAAAACAAATGGGGCAAAAATGCATAAATCATGGATGCATATGAATGATCTATTATAAACATCCAAATTGAAAATTGGGATGTTACAAACCTACCCACCTTAAGATGAATCTCGCCCTCGAGATTCGGGTTGGCTAGCAAAAAGGTGTGGGTGGTCCTGTCGGAGGTCTTCTTCTCGTTCCCAGGTGGCTTCTTCCTCAGTATGATGACTCCACTGAACCTTGCAAAACTTGATGACCTTGCTGCGGGTAACCCTGCTTGCAGTCTCGAGAATCTCGATGGGCTTCTCCTCATAGGTCAGATCACTATCCAACTGTATGGCCTCTAGTGGCATTGTATCTCTCAAAGGAATATCGGCCATCTCCGCATGGCACTTCTTCAACTGGGAAACGTGAAACACATCATGAACTCCTGACAAGGCTTCTGGTAATTCCAACTTGTAGGCAACTTCACCCACGCGTTCTAGAACTCTGTACGGCCCCACAAATCGTGGTGCTAACTTTCCTTTAACTCCAAATCGTTTAACTCCTCGAAGTGGAGACACACGAAGATATGCTCTATCTCCGACTTCATAGGTTACCTCCTTGCGTTTAGTATTGGCATAACTCTTCTGTCTGGATTGGGCTACCTTGAGTCTGTCGCGGATCAGCTTGACTTTTTCCTCTGAATCTCTAATTAAATCTGGTCTGAATAATTTACGGTCTCCAACTTCATCCCACATCAATGGTGTCCTGCACCTCCTTTCATACAAAGCTTCGAAAGGGGCCATTTTCAAACTAGCTTGATAGCTGTTGTTATATGAGAACTCTGCGTAAGGCAAATTATCATCCCAACTAGATCCATAATCTAGCGCACAAGCTCTCAACATGTCCTCCAGAATCTGATTGACTCTCTCGGTCTGCCCATCTGTCTGCGGATGAAAAGCTGTACTGAACTCCAGCCTGGTACCCAAAGTTTCATGTAACTGATGCCAAAACTTTGAGGTAAATTGTGTTCCTCTATCTGATACAATGGTCCTCAGAACTCCATGCAGACATACGATCCTGGTCATGTATATCTTGGCTAACTTAGCACTTGTATATGTGGTTTTCACGGGGATGAAGTGAGCTACCTTAGTCAAGCGATCAACCACTACCCAAATAGAATCATAGCCTGATCGGGTCCTGGGTAATCCTGTAATGAAGTCCATGCCAAGCTTGTCCCACTTCCAATCTGGTATCGGCAAAGGCTGAAGTAATCCTGCTGGTTTCTGGTGCTCTGCCTTAACCCTCTGACATACGTCACATACTGCGACATACTCGGCAATATCCTTTTCATACCTGTCCACCAGAAACTTTCCTTCAAGTCCAAATACATCTTGGTGTTGCCCGGGTGTATTGAATAAGGCGAATCATGAGCCTCCTGAAGAATCAATTTCCTGATCTCTGGGTCATTTGGCACGTAAATACGCTGCTCAAACCATAAGGTTCCATGTTCATCCTCACGAAATCCTTCTGCCTTTCCTTGGTTCATCCTTCCCTTTATCTCCGCAATACCTTTGTCTAACTTCTGGGCTTCTCGGATCTTTCCCAACAAAGTGGATTGAATTTCCATTGCGACAACAAAACCTCGTGGTACTATCTCCAATCAGAGATCTCTAAGATCATCAATTAACTCCTGAGGTAATCCTCCTGCTGTGAGGGTATTGACATAGCTCTTGCGGCTCAATGCATCTGCCACAACATTGGCCTTTCCTGGGTGATAGTGCAATTTCATGTCATAATCCTTTATGAGCTCCAACCATCTTCTCTGCTTGAGGTTCAACTCCTTCTGCGTGAAGATGTATTTCAAACTCTTACGATTTGTCTAAACATCACAACGATTTCCGATAAGAAAATGTCTCCAGGTCTTGAGTGCGTGCACTACGGCTGCTGACTCCAAATCATGTGTGGCATAATTCCGCTCATGAGGTCGAAGCTGACGCGAGGCATATGAAACAACTCTTCCTTCTTGCATAAGAACACCTCCAAGTCCCTGACGTGAAGCGTCGCAATACACCTGAAAATCCTTGTGTATATTCGGAAGAATTAGCACTGGGGCTGTGACCAAACGTTTCTTTAGCTCCTGGAAACTGGCCTCACATTCGTCGGTCCAAACAAACTTAGTGTCTTTCTTCAGTAACTCTGTCATGGGCTTCGCGATCTTGGAGAAATTCTCAATAAACCTCCGGTAATATCCTGCAAGTCCAAGAAAACTGCGAATCTCTCCAACTAAGGTTGGTGCCTTCCATTCGGTGACGGCTTCAACCTTGGAGGGGTCTACTGCTATTCCTTCTCCTGATATAACATGTCCGAGAAATCCGACTTCCTTCAACCAAAATTCGCATTTGCTGAACTTTGCGTATAATTGATGTTCCCTGAGCTTCTCAAGAACCAAGCGCAAATGTTCCTTGTGTTCTTCTTCATTCTTCGAGTAAATCAATATGTCATCAATGAATACCACAACAAACGTACCCAAGAACTCCATGAATACCTTATTCATCATACTCATGAAATAGGCAGGGGCATTTGTCAAACCAAAAGACATGACCGTGTACTCATAAAGCCCATATCTCATGGTAAACGCTGTCTTGGGTATATCCTGTTCTCGAATCTTCAGTTGATGATATCCTGATCGAAGATCGATTTTAGAGAAAACTTTTGCTCCTTGTAGCTGGTCAAACAAATCATTGATCATTGGCAGAGGGTACTTGTTCTTGATCGTCACCTCATTCAGCGCATGATAATCTACCACCATTCTCAAGGATCCATCCTTCTTCTCAACTAGAAGCAATGGGGCTCCCCAAGGTGATGAACTCGGTCGAATGTAACCTTTCTCCAATAATTCCTTAATCTGCTTCTTAATTTCCTCCAGATCATTTGCGGGCATCCGGTACGGTCTCTTGGATATTGGTCCGGTGCCTCGTAACAATTCGATCAAAAACTCTATGTCCCGATCTGGTGGCATGCCGGGCAATTCCTCGGGGAATACATCGGGATAATCCTTCACAACTGGTACTTCCTCCTGAACAACTCCCGAAAGAGAATTCACTTGAGTCCTCCTTGGCGTATGCCTCGACACATACTTGATCCGTTTCCCCTCTGGGGTGGTGAGAAGAATCGATTTACGGGCACAATCAATATTCCCTTCATACTTGGATAGCCAGTCCATGCCTAGAATTACGTCCAATCCTTGTGATTATAGGATGATAAGTGTTGGGGAACGTAGTAATTTCGAAAAATTTCCTACGTACACGCAAGATCGGTGATGCATAGCAACGAGAGGGGAGAGTGTTGTCCACGTACCCTCGTAGACCGAAAGCGGAAGCGTTAACACAACGCGGTTGATGTAGTCGTACGTCTTCACGATTCAACCGATCAAGTACCGAACGCACGGCACCTCCGAGTTCAGCACACGTTCAGCTCGATGACGTCCCTCGAACTCCGATCCAGCCGAGTGTTGAGGGAGAGTTTCGTCAGCACGACGGCGTGGTGACGATGATGATGTTCTACCGACGCAGGGCTTCGCCTAAGCACCGCCACGATATTATCGAGGTGTAATATGGTGGAGGGGGGCACCGCACACGGCTAAGAGATCAATGATCAATTGTTGTCTCTATGGGGTGCCCCCCTGCCCCCGTATATAAAGGAGCAAGGGGGGAGGCGGCCGGCCTAGGAGGAGGGCGCGCCAAGGGGGGAGTCCTACTCCCACCGGGAGTAGGACTCCTCCTTTCCTTGTTGGAGTAGGAAAAGGGAAGGGAGAAGGAGAAAGAAGGAAGGGGGCGCCCCCCTCCCTAGTCCAATTCGGACTAGTCCATGGGGAGGGGTGCGGCCACCCTTTGGGGCCTTTCTCTCCTTTCCCGTATGGCCCATTAAGGCCCAATACGAATTCCCGTAACTCTCCGGTACTCCGAAAAATACCCGAATCACTCGGAACCTTTCCGAAGTCCGAATATAGTCGTCCAATATATCGATCTTTACGTCTCGGCCATTTCGAGACTCCTCGTCATGTCCCCGATCTCATCCGGGACTCCGAACTCCTTCGGTACATCAAAACACATAAACTCATAATATAACCGTCATCGTAACGTTAAGCGTGCGGACCCTACGGGTTCGAGAACTATGTAGACATGACCGAGACACCTCTCCGGTCAATAACCAATAGCGGAACCTGGATGCTCATATTGGCTCCCACATATTCTACGAAGATCTTTATCGGTCAGACCGCATAACAACATACGTTGTTCCCTTTGTCATCGGTATGTTACTTGCCCGAGATTCGATCGTCGGTATCTCGATACCTAGTTCAATCTCGTTACCGGCAAGTCTCTTTACTCGTTCCGTAATACATCATCCCGCAACTAACTCATTAGTTACAATGCTTGCAAGGCTTATAGTGATGTGTATTACTGAGTGGGCCCAGAGATACCTCTCCGACAATCGGAGTGACAAATCCTAATCTCGAAATACGCCAACCCAACAAGTACCTTTGGAAGCACCTGTAGAGCACCTTTATAATCACCCAGTTACGTTGTGACGTTTGGTAGCACACAAAGTGTTCCTCCGGTAAACGGGAGTTGCATAATCTCATAGTCATAGGAACATGTATAAGTCATGAAGAAAGCAATAGCAACATACTAAACGATCGAGTGCTAAGCTAACGGAATGGGTCAAGTCAATCACATCATTCTCCTAATGATGTGATCCCGTTAATCAAATGACAACTCATGTCTATGGCTAGGAAACATAACCATCTTTGATCAACGAGCTAGTCAAGTAGAGGCATACTAGTGACACTCTGTTTGTCTATGTATTCACACATGTATCAAGTTTCCGGTTAATACAATTCTAGCATGAATAATAAACATTTATCATGATATAAGGAAATAAATAATAACTTTATTATTGCCTCTAGGGCATATTTCCTTCAGTCTCCCACTTGCACTAGAGTCAATAATCTAGTTCACATCGCCATGTGATTTAACATCAATAGTTCACATCACCATGTGATTAACACCCATAGTTCACATCGTCATGTGACCAACACCCAAAGGGTTTACTAGAGTCAGTAATCTAGTTCACATCGCTTATGTGATTAACACCCAAAGAGTACTAAGGTGTGATCATGTTTTGCTTGTGAGATAATTTTAGTCAACGGGTCTGTCACATTCAGATCCATAAGTATTTTGCAAATTTCTATGTCTACAATGCTCTGCACGGAGCTACTCTAGCTAATTGCTCCCACTTTCAATATGTATCTAGATCGAGACTTAGAGTCATCTAGATTAGTGTCAAAACTTGCATCGACGTAACCTTTACGACGAACCTTTTGTCACTTCCATAATCGAGAAACATATCCTTATTCCACTAAGGATAATTTTGACCGCTGTCCAGTGATCTACTCCTAGATCACTATTGTACTCCCTTGCCAAAATCAGTGTAGGGTATACAATAGATCTGGTACACAGCATGGCATACTTTATAGAACCTATGGCCGAGGCATAGGGAATGACTTTCATTCTTTTCTATCTTCTGCCGTGGTCGGGCTTTGAGTCTTACTCAATTTCACACCTTGTAACACAGGCAAGAAACTCTTTCTTTGACTGTTCCATTTTGAACTACTTCAAAATCTTGTTAAGGTATGTACTCATTGAAAAAACTTATCAAGCGTCTTGATCTATCTCTATAGATCTTGATGCTCAATATGTAAGCAGCTTCACCGAGGTCTTTCTTTGAAAAACTCCTTTCAAACACTCCTTTATGCTTTGCAGAATAATTCTACATTATTTCCGATCAACAATATGTCATTCACATATACTTATCAGAAATGCTGTAGTGCTCCCACTCACTTTCTTGTAAATACAGGCTTCACCGCAAGTCTGTATAAAACTATATCCTTTGATCAACTTATCAAAGCGTATATTCCAACTCCGAGATGCTTGCACCAGTCCATAGATGGATCGCTGGAGCTTGCATATTTTGTTAGCACCTTTAGGATTGACTAAATCTTCTGGTTGCATCATATACAACTCTTCTTTAATAAATCCATTAAGGAATACAGTTTTGTTTATCCATTTGCCAGATTTCATAAAATGCGGCGATCGCTAACATGATTCGGACAGACTTAAGCATCGCTGCGAGTGAGAAAATCTCATCGTAGTCAACACCTTGAACTTTGTCAAAAACCTTTTTCCGACAAGTCTAGCTTTGTAGATAGTAACACTACTATCAGCGTCCGTCTTCCTCTTGAAGATCCATTTATTTTTATGGCTCGCCGATCATTGGGCAAGTCAATCAAAGTCCATACTTTGTTCTCATACATGGATCCCATCTCAGATTTCATGGCCTCAAGCCATTTCGCGGAATCTGGGCTCATCATCGCCTTCCTCATAGTTCGTAGGTTCGTCATGGTCAAGTAACATGAACCTCCAGAACAGGATTACCGTACCACTCTGGTGCGGATCTTACTCTGGTTACCTACGAGGTTCAGTAGTAACTTGATCTGAAGTTTCATGATCATCATCATTAACTTCCTCACTAATTGGTGTAGTAGTCACAGGAACAGATTTCTGTGATGAACTACTTTCCAATAAGGGAGGTACAGTTACCTCATCAAGTTCTACTTTCCTCCCACTCACTTCTTTCGAGAGAAACTCCTTCTCTAGAAAGGATCCATTCTAGCAACGAATGTCTTGCCTTCGGATCTGTGATAGAAGGTGTACCCAACTGTCTCCTTTGGGTATCCTATGAAGACACATTTCTCCGATTTGGGTTTGAGCTTATCAGGATGAAACCTTTTCACATAAGCATCGCAACCCCAAACTTTAAGAAACGACAACTTTGGTTTCTTGCCAAACCACAGTTCATAAGATGTCGTCTCAACGGATTTAGATGGTACCCTATTTAACGTGAATGCAGCTGTCTCTAATGCATAACCCCAAAACGATAGTGGTAGATCGGTAAGAGACATCATATATCGCACCATATCTAATAAAGTACGGTTACGATGTTCGGACACACCATTACACTGTGGTGTTCCAGGTGGCGTGAGTAGTGAAACTATTTCACATTGTTTTAACTGAAGGCCAAACTCGTAACTCAAATACTCTTCTCCACGATCAGATCGTAGAAACTTTATTTTCTTGTTACGATGATTTTCCACTTCACTCTGAAATTATATGAACTTTTCAAATGTTTCAGACTTCTGTTTCATTAAGTAGATATACCCATATCTGCTCAAATCATCTGTGAAGGTCAGAAAATAATGATACCTGCTACGAGCCTCAATATTCATCGGACCACATACATCTGTATGTATGATTTCCAACAAATCTGTTGCTCTCTCCATAGTTCCGGAGAACGGCGTTTTAGTCATCTTGCCCATGAGGCACGGTTCGCAAGCATCAAGTGATTCATAATCAAGTGATTCCAAAATCCCATCAGTATGGAGTTTCTTCATGCGCTTTACACCAATATGACCTAAACGGCAGTGCCACAAATAAGTTGCACTATCATTATTAACTTTGCATCTTTTGGCTTCATTATTATGAATATGTGTATCACTACGATCGAGATCCAACAAACCATTTTATTGGGTGTATGACCATAGAAGGTTTTATTCATGTAAACAGAACAACAATTATTCTCTAATTTAAATGAATAACCGTATTGCAACAAACATGATCAAATCATATTCATGCTCAACGCAAACACCAAATAACACTTATTTAGTTTCAACACTAATCCCGAAAGTATAGGGAGTGTGCGATGATGATCATATCAATCTTGGAACTACTTCCAACACACATCGTCACCTCGCCTTTTACTAGTCTCTGTTTATTCTGCAACTCCCGTTTCGAGTTACTACTCTTAGCAACTGAACCAGTATCAAATACCGAGGGGTTGCTATAAACACTAGTAAAGTACACATCAATAACATGTATATCCAATATACCTTTGTTCACTTTGCCATCCTTCTTATCCACCAAATACTTGGGGTAGTTCCGCTTCCAGTGACCAGTCCCTTTGCAGTAGAAGCACTTAGTCTCAGGCTTAGGACCAGACTTAGGCTTCTTCACTTGAGCAGCAACTTGCTTGCCGTTCTTCTTGAAGTTCCCCTTCTTCCCTTTGCCCTTTTCTTGAAACTAGTGGTCTCGTCAACCATCAACACTTGATGTTTTTCTTGATTTCTACCTTCGTCGATTTCAGCATCACGAAGAGCTCGGGAATTACTTTCGTCATCCCTTGCATACTATAGTTCATCACGAAGTTCTACTAACTTGGTGATGGTGACTAGAGAATTCTGTCAATCACTATTTTATCTGGAAGATTAACTCCCACTTGATTCAAGCGATTGTAGTACCCAGACAATCTGAGCACATGCTCACTGCTTGAGCTATTCTCCTCCATCTTTTAGCTATAGAACTTGTTGGAGACTTCATATCTCTCAACTCGGGTATTTGCTTGAAATATTAACTTCAACTCCTGGAACATCTCATATGGTCCATGACGTTCAAAACGTCTTTGAAGTCCCGATTCTAAGCCGTTAAGCATGGTGCACTAAACTATCAAGTAGTCATCATATTGAGCTAGCCAAACGTTCATAACGTCTGCATCTGCTCCTGCAATAGGTCTGTCACCTAGCGGTGCATCAAGGACATAATTCTTCTGTGCAGCAATGAGGATAATCCTCAGATCACGGATCCAATCCGCATCTTTGCTACTAACATCTTTCAACATAATTTTTCTCTAGGAACATATCAAAAATAAACACAGGGAAGCAACAACGCGAGCTATTGATCTACAACATAATTTGCAAAATACTATCAGGACTAAGTTCATGATAAATTTAAGTTCAATTAATCATATTACTTAAGAACTCCCACTTAGATAGACATCCCTCTAATCCTCTAAGTGATCACGTGATCCATATCAACTAAACCATGTCCGATCATCACGTGAGATGGAGTAGTTTCAATGGTGAACATCACTATGTTGATCATATCTACTATATGATTCACGCTCGACCTTTCGGTCTCCGTGTTCCGAGGCCATATCTGCATATGCTAGGCTCGTCAAGTTTAACCTGAGTATTCCGCGTGTGCAACTGTTTTGCACCCGTTGTATTTGAACGTAGAGCCTATCACACCCGATCATCACGTGGTGTCTCAGCACGAAGAACTTTCGCAACGGTGCATACTCAGGGAGAACACTTTTATCTTGAAATTTTAGTGAGAGATCATCTTATAATGCTACCGTCAATCAAAGCAAGATAAGATGCATAAAAGATAAACATCACATGCAATCAATATAAGTGATATGATATGGCCATCATCATCTTGTGCTTGTGATCTCCATCTCCGAAGCACCGTCATGATCACCATCGTCACCGGCGCGACACCTTGATCTCCATCGTAGCATCGTTGTCGTCTCGCCAACTATTGCTTTTACGACTATCGCTACCGCTTAGTGATAAAGTAAAACAATTACATGGCGATTGCATTGCATACAATAAAGCGACAACCATATGGCTCCTGCCAGTTGCCGATAACTCGGTTACAAAACATGATCATCTCATACAATAAAATATAGCATCATGTCTTGACCATATCACATCACAACATGCCCTGCAAAAACAAGTTAGACGTCCTCTACTTTGTTGTTGCAAGTTTTACGTGGCTGCTACGGGCTTAGCAAGAACCGTTCTTACCTACGCATCAAAACCACAACGATAGTTTGTCAAGTTGGTGCTGTTTTAACCTTCGCAAGGACCGGGCGTAGCCACACTCGGTTCAACTAAAGTGAGAGAGACAGACACCCGCCAGTCACCTTTAAGCAACGAGTGCTCGCAACGGTGAAACCAGTCTCGCGTAAGCGTACGCGTAATGTCGGTCCGGGCCGCTTCATCTCACAATACCGCTGAACCAAAATATGACATGCTGGTAAGCAGTATGACTTATATCGCCCACAACTCACTTGTGTTCTACTCGTGCATATAACATCAACGCATAAAACCAGGCTCGGATGCCACTGTTGGGGAACGTAGTAATTTCAAAAAATTTCCTACGCACACGCAAGATCATGGTGATGCATAGCAACGAGAGGGGAGAGTGTTGTCCACGTACCCTCGTAGACCGAAAGCGGAAGCGTTAACACAACGCGGTTGATGTAGTCGTACGTCTTCACGATCCGACCGATCAAGTACCGAACGCACGGCACCTCCGAGTTCAGCACACGTTCAGCTCGATGACGTCCCTCGAACTCCGATCCAGCCGAGTGTTGAGGGAGAGTTTCGTCAGCACGACGGCGTGGTGACGATGATGATGTTCTACCGACGCAGGGCTTCGCCTAAGCACCGCTACGATATTATCGAGGTGTAATATGGTGGAGGGGGGCACCGCACACGGCTAAGAGATCAATGATCAATTGTTGTGTCTATGGGGTGCCCCCTGCCCCCGTATATAAAGGAGCAAGGGGGAGGCGGCCGGCCTAGGAGGAGGGCGCGCCAAGGGGGGAGTCCTACTCCCACCGGGAGTAGGACTCCTCCTTTCCTTGTTGGAGTAGGAAAAGGGAAGGGAGAAGGAGAAAGAAGGAAGGGGGCGCCCCCCCTCCCTAGTCCAATTCGGACTAGTCCATGGGGAGGGGTGCGGCCACCCTTTGGGGCCTTTCTCTCCTTTCCCGTATGGCCCATTAAGGCCCAATACGAATTCCCGTAACTCTCCGGTACTCCGAAAAATACCCGAATCACTCGGAACCTTTCCGAAGTCCGAATATAGTCGTCCAATATATCGATCTTTACGTCTCGACCATTTCGAGACTCCTCGTCATGTCCCCGATCTCATCCGGGACTCCGAACTCCTTCGGTACATCAAAACACATAAACTCATAATATAACCGTCATCGTAACGTTAAGCGTGCGGACCCTACGGGTTCGAGAACTATGTAGACATGACCGAGACACCTCTCCGGTCAATAACCAATAGCGGAACCTGGATGCTCATATTGGCTCCCACATATTCTACGAAGATCTTTATCGGTCAGACCGCATAACAACATACGTTGTTCCCTTTGTCATCGGTATGTTACTTGCCCGAGATTCGATCGTCGGTATCTCAATACCTAGTTCAATCTCGTTACCGGCAAGTCTCTTTACTCGTTCCGTAATACATCATCCCGCAACTAACTCATTAGTTACAATGCTTGCAAGGCTTATAGTGATGTGCATTACTGAGTGGGCCCAGAGATACCTCTCCGACAATCGGAGTGACAAATCCTAATCTCGAAATACGCCAACCCAACAAGTACCTTTGGAGACACCTGTAGAGCACCTTTATAATCACCCAGTTACGTTGTGACGTTTGGTAGCACACAAAGTGTTCCTCCGGTAAACGGGAGTTGCATAATCTCATAGTCATAGGAACATGTATAAGTCATGAAGAAAGCAATAGCAACATACTAAACGATCGAGTGCTAAGCTAACGGAATGGGTCAAGTCAATCACATCATTCTCCTAATGATGTGATCCCGTTAATCAAATGACAACTCATGTCTATGGCTAGGAAACATAACCATCTTTGATCAACGAGCTAGTCAAGTAGAGGCATACTAGTGACACTCTGTTTGTCTATGTATTCACACATGTATCAAGTTTCCGGTTAATACAATTCTAGCATGAATAATAAACATTTATCATGATATAAGGAAATAAATAATAACTTTATTATTGCCTCTAGGGCATATTTCCTTCAGTCTCCCACTTGCACTAGAGTCAATAATCTAGTTCACATCGCCATGTGATTTAACATCAATAGTTCACATCACCATGTGATTAACACCCATAGTTCACATCGTCATGTGACCAACACCCAAAGGGTTTACTAGAGTCAGTAATCTAGTTCACATCGCTATGTGATTAACACCCAAAGAGTACTAAGGTGTGATCATGTTTTGCTTGTGAGATAATTTTAGTCAACGGGTCTGTCACATTCAGATCCGTAAGTATTTTGCAAATTTCTATGTCTACAATGCTCTGCACGGAGCTACTCTAGCTAATTGCTCCCACTTTCAATATGTATCTAGACCGAGACTTAGAGTCATCTAGATTAGTGTCAAAACTTGCATCGACGTAACCCTTTACGACGAACCTTTTGTCACTTCCATAATCGAGAAACATATCCTTATTCCAGTAAGGATAATTTTGACCGCTGTCCAGTGATCTACTCCTAGATCACTATTGTACTCCCTTGCCAAAATCAGTGTAGGGTATACAATAGATCTGGTACACAGCATGGCATACTTTATAGAACCTATGGCCGAGGCATAGGGAATGACTTTCATTCTTTTCTATCTTCTGCCGTGGTCGGGCTTTGAGTCTTACTCAATTTCACACCTTGTAACACAGGCAAGAAACTCTTTCTTTGACTGTTCCATTTTGAACCACTTCAAAATCTTGTTAAGGTATGTACTCATTGAAAAAACTTATCAAGCGTCTTGATCTATCTCTATAGATCTTGATGCTCAATATGTAAGCAGCTTCACCGAGGTCTTTCTTTGAAAAACTCCTTTCAAACACTCCTTTATGCTTTGCAGAATAATTCTACATTATTTCCGATCAACAATATGTCATTCACATATACTTATCAGAAATGTTGTAGTGCTCCCACTCACTTTCTTGTAAATACAGGCTTCACCGCAAGTCTGTATAAAACTATATCCTTTGATCAACTTATCAAAGCGTATATTCCAACTCCGAGATGCTTGCACCAGTCCATAGATGGATCGCTGGAGCTTGCATATTTTGTTAGCACCTTTAGGATTGACAAAACCTTCTGGTTGCATCATATACAACTCTTCTTTAATAAATCCATTAAGGAATGCAGTTTTGTTTATCCATTTGCCAGATTTCATAAAATGCGGCAATTGCTAACATGATTCGGACAGACTTAAGCATAGATACGAGTGAGAAACTCTCATCGTAGTCAACACCTTGAACTTGTCGAAAACCTTTTTGCGACAATTCTAGCTTTGTAGATAGTAACACTACTATCAGCGTCCGTCTTCCTCTTGAAGATCCATTTATTTCTATGGCTCGCCGATCATTGGGCAAGTCAATCAAAGTCCATACTTTGTTCTCATACATGGATCCCATCTCAGATTTCATGGCCTCAAGCCATTTTGCGGAATCTGGGCTCACCATCGCTTCTTCATAGTTCGTAGGTTCGTCATGGTCTAGTAACATAACCTCCAGAACAGGATTACCGTACCACTCTGGTGCGGATCTTACTCTGGTTGACCTACGAGGTTCAGTAATAACTTGATCTGAAGTTCATGATCATCATCATTAACTTCCTCACTAATTGGTGTAGGCGTCACAGGAACCGGTTTCTGTGATGAACTACTTTCCAATAAGGGAGCAGGTACAGTTACCTCATCAAGTTCTACTTTCCTCCCACTCACTTCTTTCGAGAGAAACTCCTTCTCTAGAAAGGATCCATTCTTAGCAACGAATGTCTTGCCTTCGGATCTGTGATAGAAGGTGTACCCAACTGTCTCCTTTGGGTATCCTATGAAGACACATTTCTCCGATTTGGGTTTGAGCTTATCAGGATGAAACTTTTTCACATAAGCATCGCAACCCCAAACTTTAAGAAACGACAACTTTGGTTTCTTGCCAAACCACAGTTCATAAGATGTCGTCTCAACGGATTTAGATGGTACCCTATTTAACGTGAATGCAGCTGTCTCTAATGCATAACCCCAAAACGATAGTGGTAGATCGGTAAGAGACATCATATATCGCACCATATCTAATAAAGTACGGTTACGATGTTCGGACACACCATTACACTGTGGTGTTCCAGGTGGCGTGAGTAGTGAAACTATTTCACATTGTTTTAACTGAAGGCCAAACTCGTAACTCAAATACTCTTCTCCACGATCAGATCGTAGAAACTTTATTTTCTTGTTACGATGATTTTCCACTTCACTCTGAAATTATATGAACTTTTCAAATGTTTCAGACTTCTGTTTCATTAAGTAGATATACCCATATCTGCTCAAATCATCTGTGAAGGTCAGAAAATAATGATACCTGCTACGAGCCTCAATATTCATCGGACCACATACATCTGTATGTATGATTTCCAACAAATCTGTTGCTCTCTCCATAGTTCCGGAGAACGGCGTTTTAGTCATCTTGCCCATGAGGCACGGTTCGCAAGCATCAAGTGATTCATAATCAAGTGATTCCAAAATCCCATCAGTATGGAGTTTCTTCATGCGCTTTACACCAATATGACCTAAACGGCAGTGCCACAAATAAGTTGCACTATCATTATTAACTTTGCATCTTTTGGCTTCATTATTATGAATATGTGTATCACTACGATCGAGATCCAACAAACCATTTTATTGGGTGTATGACCATAGAAGGTTTTATTCATGTAAACAGAACAACAATTATTCTCTAATTTAAATGAATAACCGTATTGCAACAAACATGATCAAATCATATTCATGCTCAACGCAAACACCAAATAACACTTATTTAGTTTCAACACTAATCCCGAAAGTATAGGGAGTGTGCGATGATGATCATATCAATCTTGGAACTACTTCCAACACACATCGTCACCTCGCCTTTACTAGTCTCTGTTTATTCTGCAACTCCCGTTTCGAGTTACTACTCTTAGCAACTGAACCAGTATCAAATGCCGAGGGGTTGCTATAAACACTAGTAAAGTACACATCAATAACATGTATATCCAATATACCTTTGTTCACTTTGCCATCCTTCTTATCCACCAAATACTTGGGGTAGTTCCGCTTCCAGTGACCAGTCCCTTTGCAGTAGAAGCACTTAGTCTCAGGCTTAGGACCAGACTTAGGCTTCTTCACTTGAGCAGCAACTTGCTTGCCGTTCTTCTTGAAGTTCCCCTTCTTCCCTTTGCCCTTTTCTTGAAACTAGTGGTCTCGTCAACCATCAACACTTGATGTTTTTCTTGATTTCTACCTTCGTCGATTTCAGCATCACGAAGAGCTCGGGAATTACTTTCGTCATCCCTTGCATACTATAGTTCATCACGAAGTTCTACTAACTTGGTGATGGTGACTAGAGAATTCTGTCAATCACTATTTTATCTGGAAGATTAACTCCCACTTGATTCAAGCGATTGTAGTACCCAGACAATCTGAGCACATGCTCACTGCTTGAGCTATTCTCCTCCATCTTTTAGCTATAGAACTTGTTGGAGACTTCATATCTCTCAACTCGGGTATTTGCTTGAAATATTAACTTCAACTCCTGGAACATCTCATATGGTCCATGACGTTCAAAACGTCTTTGAAGTCCCGATTCTAAGCCGTTAAGCATGGTGCACTAAACTATCAAGTAGTCATCATATTGAGCTAGCCAAACGTTCATAACGTCTGCATCTGCTCCTGCAATAGGTCTGTCACCTAGCGGTGCATCAAGGACATAATTCTTCTGTGCAGCAATGAGGATAATCCTCAGATCACGGATCCAATCCGCATCTTTGCTACTAACATCTTTCAACATAATTTTTCTCTAGGAACATATCAAAAATAAACACAGGGAAGCAACAACGCGAGCTATTGATCTACAACATAATTTGCAAAATACTATCAGGACTAAGTTCATGATAAATTTAAGTTCAATTAATCATATTACTTAAGAACTCCCACTTAGATAGACATCCCTCTAATCCTCTAAGTGATCACGTGATCCATATCAACTAAACCATGTCCGATCATCACGTGAGATGGAGTAGTTTCAATGGTGAACATCACTATGTTGATCATATCTACTATATGATTCACGCTCGACCTTTCGGTCTCCGTGTTCCGAGGCCATATCTGCATATGCTAGGCTCGTCAAGTTTAACCTGAGTATTCCGCGTGTGCAACTGTTTTGCACCCGTTGTATTTGAACGTAGAGCCTATCACACCCGATCATCACGTGGTGTCTCAGCACGAAGAACTTTCGCAACGGTGCATACTCAGGGAGAACACTTTATCTTGAAATTTAGTGAGAGATCATCTTATAATGCTACCGTCAATCAAAGCAAGATAAGATGCATAAAAGATAAACATCACATGCAATCAATATAAGTGATATGATATGGCCATCATCATCTTGTGCTTGTGATCTCCATCTCCGAAGCACCGTCATGATCACCATCGTCACCGGCGCGACACCTTGATCTCCATCGTAGCATCGTTGTCGTCTCGCCAACTATTGCTTCTACGACTATCGCTACCGCTTAGTGATAAAGTAAAGCAATTACATGGCGATTGCATTGCATACAATAAAGCGACAACCATATGGCTCCTGCCAGTTGCCGATAACTCGGTTACAAAACATGATCATCTCATACAATAAAATATAGCATCATGTCTTGACCATATCACATCACAACATGCCCTGCAAAAACAAGTTAGACGTCCTCTACTTTGTTGTTGCAAGTTTTACGTGGCTGCTACGGGCTTAGCAAGAACCGTTCTTACCTACGCATCAAAACCACAACGATAGCTTGTCAAGTTGGTGCTGTTTTAACCTTCGCAAGGACCGGGCGTAGCCACACTCGGTTCAACTAAAGTGAGAGAGACAGACACCCGCCAGTCACCTTTAAGCAACGAGTGCTCGCAACGGTGAAACCAGTCTCGCGTAAGCGTACGCGTAATGTCGGTCCGGGCCGCTTCATCTCACAATACCGCTGAACCAAAGTATGACATGCTGGTAAGCAGTATGACTTATATCGCCCACAACTCACTTGTGTTCTACTCGTGCATATAACATCAACGCATAAAACCAGGCTCGGATGCCACTGTTGGGGAACGTAGTAATTTCAAAAAATTTCCTACGCACACGCAAGATCATGGTGATGCATAGCAACGAGAGGGGAGAGTGTTGTCCACGTACCCTCGTAGACCGAAAGCGGAAGCGTTAACACAACGCGGTTGATGTAGTCGTACGTCTTCACGATCCGACCGATCAAGTACCGAACGTACGGCACCTCCGAGTTCAGCACACGTTCAGCTCGATGACGTCCCTCGAACTCCGATCCAGCCGAGTGTTGAGGGAGAGTTTCGTCAGCACGACGGCGTGGTGACGATGATGATGTTCTACCGACGCAGGGCTTCGCCTAAGCACCGCTACGATATTATCGAGGTGTAATATGGTGGAGGGGGGCACCGCACACGGCTAAGAGATCAATGATCAATTGTTGTGTCTATGGGGTGCCCCCCTGCCCCCGTATATAAAGGAGCAAGGGGGGAGGCGGCCGGCCTAGGAGGAGGGCGCGCCAAGGGGGAGTCCTACTCCCACCGGGAGTAGGACTCCTCCTTTCCTTGTTGGAGTAGGAAAAGGGAAGGGAGAAGGAGAAAGAAGGAAGGGGGCGCCCCCCTTCCCTAGTCCAATTCGGACTAGTCCATGGGGAGGGGTGCGGCCACCCTTTGGGGCCTTTCTCTCCTTTCCCGTATGGCCCATTAAGGCCCAATACGAATTCCCGTAACTCTCCGGTACTCCGAAAAATACCCGAATCACTCGGAACCTTTCCGAAGTCCGAATATAGTCATCCAATATATCGATCTTTACGTCTCGGCCATTTCGAGACTCCTCGTCATGTCCCCGATCTCGTCCGGGACTCCGAACTCCTTCGGTACATCAAAACACATAAACTCATAATATAACCGTCATCGTAACGTTAAGCGTGCGGACCCTACGGGTTCGAGAACTATGTAGACATGACCGAGACACCTCTCCGGTCAATAACCAATAGCGGAACCTGGATGCTCATATTGGCTCCCACATATTCTACGAAGATCTTTATCGGTCAGACCACATAACAACATACGTTGTTCCCTTTGTCATCGGTATGTTACTTGCCCGAGATTCGATCGTCGGTATCTCGATACCTAGTTCAATCTCGTTACCGGCAAGTCTCTTTACTCGTTCCGTAATACATCATCCCGCAACTAACTCATTAGTTACAATGCTTGCAAGGCTTATAGTGATGTGCATTACTGAGTGGGCCCAGAGATACCTCTCCGACAATCGGAGTGACAAATCCTAATCTCGAAATACGCCAACCCAACAAGTACCTTTGGAGACACCTGTAGAGCACCTTTATAATCACCCAGTTACGTTGTGACGTTTGGTAGCACACAAAGTGTTCCTCCGGTAAACGGGAGTTGCATAATCTCATAGTCATAGGAACATGTATAAGTCATGAAGAAAGCAATAGCAACATACTAAACGATCGAGTGCTAAGCTAACGGAATGGGTCAAGTCAATCACATCATTCTCCTAATGATGTGATCCCGTTAATCAAATGACAACTCATGTCTATGGCTAGGAAACATAACCATCTTTGATCAACGAGCTAGTCAAGTAGAGGCATACTAGTGACACTCTGTTTGTCTATGTATTCACACATGTATCAAGTTTCCGGTTAATACAATTCTAGCATGAATAATAAACATTTATCATGATATAAGGAAATAAATAATAACTTTATTATTGCCTCTAGGGCATATTTCCTTCAGTCTCCCACTTGCACTAGAGTCAATAATCTAGTTCACATCGCCATGTGATTTAACATCAATAGTTCACATCACCATGTGATTAACACCCATAGTTCACATCGTCATGTGACCAACACCCAAAGGGTTTACTAGAGTCAGTAATCTAGTTCACATCGCTATGTGATTAACACCCAAAGAGTACTAAGGTGTGATCATGTTTTGCTTGTGAGATAATTTTAGTCAACGGGTCTGTCACATTCAGATCCGTAAGTATTTTGCAAATTTCTATGTCTACAATGCTCTGCACGGAGCTACTCTAGCTAATTGCTCCCACTTTCAATATGTATCTAGACCGAGACTTAGAGTCATCTAGATTAGTGTCAAAACTTGCATCGACGTAACCCTTTACGACGAACCTTTTGTCACTTCCATAATCGAGAAACATATCCTTATTCCACTAAGGATAATTTTGACCGCTGTCCAGTGATCTACTCCTAGATCACTATTGTACTCCCTTGCCAAAATCAGTGTAGGGTATACAATAGATCTGGTACACAGCATGGCATACTTTATAGAACCTATGGCCGAGGCATAGGGAATGACTTTCATTCTTTTCTATCTTCTGCCGTGGTCGGGCTTTGAGTCTTACTCAATTTCACACCTTGTAACACAGGCAAGAAACTCTTTCTTTGACTGTTCCATTTTGAACCACTTCAAAATCTTGTTAAGGTATGTACTCATTGAAAAAACTTATCAAGCGTCTTGATCTATCTCTATAGATCTTGATGCTCAATATGTAAGCAGCTTCACCGAGGTCTTTCTTTGAAAAACTCCTTTCAAACACTCCTTTATGCTTTGCAGAATAATTCTACATTATTTCCGATCAACAATATGTCATTCACATATACTTATCAGAAATGTTGTAGTGCTCCCACTCACTTTCTTGTAAATACAGGCTTCACCGCAAGTCTGTATAAAACTATATCCTTTGATCAACTTATCAAAGCGTATATTCCAACTCCGAGATGCTTGCACCAGTCCATAGATGGATCGCTGGAGCTTGCATATTTTGTTAGCACCTTTAGGATTGACAAAACCTTCTGGTTGCATCATATACAACTCTTCTTTAATAAATCCATTAAGGAATGCAGTTTTGTTTATCCATTTGCCAGATTTCATAAAATGCGGCAATTGCTAACATGATTCGGACAGACTTAAGCATAGATACGAGTGAGAAACTCTCATCGTAGTCAACACCTTGAACTTGTCGAAAACCTTTTTGCGACAAGTCTAGCTTTGTAGATAGTAACACTACTATCAGCGTCCGTCTTCCTCTTGAAGATCCATTTATTTTCTATGGCTTGCCGATCATCGGGCAAGTCAACCAAAGTCCATACTTTGTTCTCATACATGGATCCCATCTCAGATTTCATGGCCTCAAGCCATTTTGCGGAATCTGGGCTCATCATCGCTTCCTCATAGTTCGTAGGTTCGTCATGGTCTAGTAACATAACCTCCAGAACAGGATTACCGTACCACTCTGGTGCGGATCTTACTCTGGTTGACCTACGAGGTTCAGTAACAACTTGATCTGAAGTTCCATGATCATCATCATTAACTTCCTCACTAATTGGTGTAGGCGTCACAGGAACCGGTTTCTGTGATGAACTACTTTCCAATAAGGGAGCAGGTACAGTTACCTCATCAAGTTCTACTTTCCTCCCACTCACTTCTTTCGAGAGAAACTCCTTCTCTAGAAAGGATCCATTCTTAGCAACGAATGTCTTGCCTTCGGATCTGTGATAGAAGGTGTACCCAACTGTCTCCTTTGGGTATCCTATGAAGACACATTTCTCCGATTTGGGTTTGAGCTTATCAGGATGAAACCTTTTCACATAAGCATCGCAACCCCAAACTTTAAGAAACGACAACTTTGGTTTCTTGCCAAACCACAGTTCATAAGATGTCGTCTCAACGGATTTAGATGGTACCCTATTTAACGTGAATGCAGCTGTCTCTAATGCATAACCCCAAAACGATAGTGGTAGATCGGTAAGAGACATCATATATCGCAATCTAATAAAGTACGGTAACGATGTTCGGACACACCATTACACTGTGGTGTTCCAGGTGGCGTGAGTAGTGAAACTATTTCACATTGTTTTAACTGAAGGCCAAACTCGTAACTCAAATACTCTTCTCCACGATCAGATCGTAGAAACTTTATTTTCTTGTTACGATGATTTTCCACTTCACTCTGAAATTATATGAACTTTTCAAATGTTTTAGACTTCTGTTTCATTAAGTAGATATACCCATATCTGCTCAAATCATCTGTGAAGGTCAGAAAATAATGATACCTGCTACGAGCCTCAATATTCATCGGACCACATACATCTGTATGTATGATTTCCAACAAATCTGTTGCTCTCTCCATAGTTCCGGAGAACGGCGTTTTAGTCATCTTGCCCATGAGGCACGGTTCGCAAGCATCAAGTGATTCATAATCAAGTGATTCCAAAATCCCATCAGTATGGAGTTTCTTCATGCGCTTTACACCAATATGACCTAAACGGCAGTGCCACAAATAAGTTGCACTATCATTATTAACTTTGCATCTTTTGGCTTCATTATTATGAATATGTGTATCACTACGATCGAGATCCAACAAACCATTTTATTGGGTGTATGACCATAGAAGGTTTTATTCATGTAAACAGAACAACAATTATTCTCTAATTTAAATGAATAACCGTATTGCAACAAACATGATCAAATCATATTCATGCTCAACGCAAACACCAAATAACACTTATTTAGTTTCAACACTAATCCCGAAAGTATAGGGAGTGTGCGATGATGATCATATCAATCTTGGAACTACTTCCAACACACATCGTCACCTCGCCTTTTACTAGTCTCTGTTTATTCTGCAACTCCCGTTTCGAGTTACTACTCTTAGCAACTGAACCAGTATCAAATGCCGAGGGGTTGCTATAAACACTAGTAAAGTACACATCAATAACATGTATATCCAATATACCTTTGTTCACTTTGCCATCCTTCTTATCCACCAAATACTTGGGGTAGTTCCGCTTCCAGTGACCAGTCCCTTTGCAGTAGAAGCACTTAGTCTCAGGCTTAGGACCAGACTTAGGCTTCTTCACTTGAGCAGCAACTTGCTTGCCGTTCTTCTTGAAGTTCCCCTTCTTCCCTTTGCCCTTTTCTTGAAACTAGTGGTCTCGTCAACCATCAACACTTGATGTTTTTCTTGATTTCTACCTTCGTCGATTTCAGCATCACGAAGAGCTCGGGAATTACTTTCGTCATCCCTTGCATACTATAGTTCATCACGAAGTTCTACTAACTTGGTGATGGTGACTAGAGAATTCTGTCAATCACTATTTTATCTGGAAGATTAACTCCCACTTGATTCAAGCGATTGTAGTACCCAGACAATCTGAGCACATGCTCACTGCTTGAGCTATTCTCCTCCATCTTTTAGCTATAGAACTTGTTGGAGACTTCATATCTCTCAACTCGGGTATTTGCTTGAAATATTAACTTCAACTCCTGGAACATCTCATATGGTCCATGACGTTCAAAACGTCTTTGAAGTCCCGATTCTAAGCCGTTAAGCATGGTGCACTAAACTATCAAGTAGTCATCATATTGAGCTAGCCAAACGTTCATAACGTCTGCATCTGCTCCTGCAATAGGTCTGTCACCTAGCGGTGCATCAAGGACATAATTCTTCTGTGCAGCAATGAGGATAATCCTCAGATCACGGATCCAATCCGCATCTTTGCTACTAACATCTTTCAACATAATTTTTCTCTAGGAACATATCAAAAATAAACACAGGGAAGCAACAACGCGAGCTATTGATCTACAACATAATTTGCAAAATACTATCAGGACTAAGTTCATGATAAATTTAAGTTCAATTAATCATATTACTTAAGAACTCCCACTTAGATAGACATCCCTCTAATCCTCTAAGTGATTACGTGATCCAAATCAACTAAACCATAACCGATCATCACGTGAAATGGAGTAGTTTTCAATGGTGAACATCACTATGTTGATCATATCTACTATATGATTCACGCTCGACCTTTCGGTCTCAGTGTTCCGAGGCCATATCTGCATATGCTAGGCTCGTCAAGTTTAACCTGAGTATTCCGCGTGTGCAACTGTTTTGCACCCGTTGTATTTGAACGTAGAGCCTATCACACCCGATCATCACGTGGTGTCTCAGCACGAAGAACTTTCGCAACGGTGCATACTCAGGGAGAACACTTTTATCTTGAAATTTTAGTGAGAGATCATCTTATAATGCTACCGTCAATCAAAGCAAGATAAGATGCATAAAAGATAAACATCACATGCAATCAATATAAGTGATATGATATGGCCATCATCATCTTGTGCTTGTGATCTCCATCTCCGAAGCACCGTCATGATCACCATCGTCACCGGCGCGACACCTTGATCTCCATCGTAGCATCGTTGTCGTCTCGCCAACTATTGCTTTTACGACTATCGCTACCGCTTAGTGATAAAGTAAAACAATTACATGGCGATTGCATTGCATACAATAAAGCGACAACCATATGGCTCCTGCCAGTTGCCGATAACTCGGTTACAAAACATGATCATCTCATACAATAAAATATAGCATCATGTCTTGACCATATCACATCACAACATGCCCTGCAAAAACAAGTTAGACGTCCTCTACTTTGTTGTTGCAAGTTTTACGTGGCTGCTACGGGCTTAGCAAGAACCGTTCTTACCTACGCATCAAAACCACAACGATAGTTTGTCAAGTTGGTGCTGTTTTAACCTTCGCAAGGACCGGGCGTAGCCACACTCGGTTCAACTAAAGTGAGAGAGACAGACACCCGCCAGTCACCTTTAAGCAACGAGTGCTCGCAACGGTGAAACCAGTCTCGCGTAAGCGTACGCGTAATGTCGGTCCGGGCCGCTTCATCTCACAATACCGCTGAACCAAAATATGACATGCTGGTAAGCAGTATGACTTATATCGCCCACAACTCACTTGTGTTCTACTCGTGCATATAACATCAACGCATAAAACCAGGCTCGGATGCCACTGTTGGGGAACGTAGTAATTTCAAAAAATTTCCTACGCACACGCAAGATCATGGTGATGCATAGCAACGAGAGGGGAGAGTGTTGTCCACGTACCCTCGTAGACCGAAAGCGGAAGCGTTAACACAACGCGGTTGATGTAGTCGTACGTCTTCACGATCCGACCGATCAAGTACCGAACGCACGGCACCTCCGAGTTCAGCACACGTTCAGCTCGATGACGTCCCTCGAACTCCGATCCAGCCGAGTGTTGAGGGAGAGTTTCGTCAGCACGACGGCGTGGTGACGATGATGATGTTCTACCGACGCAGGGCTTCGCCTAAGCACCGCTACGATATTATCGAGGTGTAATATGGTGGAGGGGGGCACCGCACACGGCTAAGAGATCAATGATCAATTGTTGTGTCTATGGGGTGCCCCCTGCCCCCGTATATAAAGGAGCAAGGGGGGAGGCGGCCGGCCTAGGAGGAGGGCGCGCCAAGGGGGGAGTCCTACTCCCACCGGGAGTAGGACTCCTCCTTTCCTTGTTGGAGTAGGAAAAGGGAAGGGAGAAGGAGAAAGAAGGAAGGGGGCGCCCCCCTCCCTAGTCCAATTCGGACTAGTCCATGGGGAGGGGTGCGGCCACCCTTTGGGGCCTTTCTCTCCTTTCCCGTATGGCCCATTAAGGCCCAATACGAATTCCCGTAACTCTCCGGTACTCCGAAAAATACCCGAATCACTCGGAACCTTTCCGAAGTCCGAATATAGTCGTCCAATATATCGATCTTTACGTCTCGGCCATTTCGAGACTCCGCGTCATGTCCCCGATCTCATCCGGGACTCCGAACTCCTTCGGTACATCAAAACACATAAACTCATAATATAACCGTCATCGTAACGTTAAGCGTGCGGACCCTACGGGTTCGAGAACTATGTAGACATGACCGAGACACCTCTCCGGTCAATAACCAATAGCGGAACCTGGATGCTCATATTGGCTCCCACATATTCTACGAAGATCTTTATCGGTCAGACCGCATAACAACATACGTTGTTCCCTTTGTCATCGGTATGTTACTTGCCCGAGATTCGATCGTCGGTATCTCGATACCTAGTTCAATCTCGTTACCGGCAAGTCTCTTTACTCGTTCCGTAATACATCATCCCGCAACTAACTCATTAGTTACAATGCTTGCAAGGCTTATAGTGATGTGCATTACTGAGTGGGCCCAGAGATACCTCTCCGACAATCGGAGTGACAAATCCTAATCTCGAAATACGCCAACCCAACAAGTACCTTTGGAGACACCTGTAGAGCACCTTTATAATCACCCAGTTACGTTGTGACGTTTGGTAGCACACAAAGTGTTCCTCCGGTAAACGGGAGTTGCATAATCTCATAGTCATAGGAACATGTATAAGTCATGAAGAAAGCAATAGCAACATACTAAACGATCATGTGCTAAGCTAACAGAATGGGTCAAGTCAATCACATCATTCTCCTAATGATGTGATCCCGTTAACCAAATGACAACTCATGTCTATGGCTAGGAAACATAACCATCTTTGATCAACGAGCTAGTCAAGTAGAGGCATACTAGTGACACTCTGTTTGTCTATGTATTCACACATGTATCAAGTTTCCGGTTAATACAATTCTAGCATGAATAATAAACATTTATCATGATATAAGGAAATAAATAATAACTTTATTATTGCCTCTAGGGCATATTTCCTTCAATAAGGTCTGTAGGGAAAACGTGTCTCCCTATGGTCAATGGCAATTGAAAACATCCCCGACTAGCCATATGCTCTGCTCCCGGGGAACTCACTAACATAGGTGACTTAAGGGCTATGGCCGGCAACTTAAACTTATCCACAAACCCCCTTGATATGAATGAATGTGATGCACCGGTGTCAAAAAGAACAAGGGTTGTAAAGGAATTAATCAACAACTTACCAACAACGGCGTCAGGCTGGTCATAAACTTCCTCCACATTGACATGGTTCACCTGACCTCTGGTGAAAGGATTGGGCTTCTTTCCAGAGCTTCCATTACCATTCCCGTTCTTTGCCTCGGGACATTCAGTGGCGTAGTGTCCGGTTTTCCCGCACTTGAAACAGGTAATGTGGCTCAGATCCTTCTTTGCCGGTGTAGCAGGGTTGGACTGATGCTGATTGCTGTTTCCTCCGTTCCCATTGCCATTCCTATGGCCATTATGGTTATGTCCATTTCCTCCATGATGAAAATTTCCTCCATGGTTATGGTGAGTGTGTCCACCATACTTGCCGGATCCTGATCCATTATTTCCCGAGTACGGGGTATATCGGGGCTTCTGCTGAACTCCAGAGTTGTACTTTCCCTGTCCGTACTTCCTCTTGCGATTCTCCACCTGCTGCTGCTTGCCTTCCAGAATGAGAGCCTTGTCAACCAACTCTTGATAATTGTTAAAGGTAGCCACAGTCAACTAAAGTCCCAGATCATCGTTTAGTCCCTCCAGAAATTTCTCCTGCTTAGCGGCATCATCAGCCACGTCTCCGGGAGCATACCTGGATAACTTGCTGAATTCCTCCACATAATCACCAACAGAATGATTTCCCTGGCGTAAGTTGCGGAACTCACGCTTCTTCAGACTCATAGCTCCGGCTGAAACATGTGCGGTATGGAACGCCTGCTGGAACTGATCCCAAGTCACATTGGCTATGGGAATGTGGTGGTGTAATTCTCCCACCACGAGGCTGCTGGTCCATCCAGTTGATGTGCGGCAAAGCGCACCTTCTCAGCGTCAGTGCATCCTGCGGTGGTCAGCTCTCTTCCGATCTTGCAAAGCCAGTCATCTGCAACGATTGGCTCCGTGCTGCTAGAGAACACTGGTGGGTTCAACCTCAGGAAACGGGTAAGGTTGTCGACCGGGGGTGGTGGTGGTGGGTTGTTGTTGTTCTGATTCTGGATGAGTAGCTGCATGTGGGCATTCTGGTTCTGGATCAACCGGGTAAGTTCCGGTGGGAATTCCGGGTCACGTCTCGGAGGCATCTGTTCGGTTTAGAGTGGATGAGAAATTAGAATGGAAATAAGGGCCTAATGAGAGAAATCACTACCCATATGCTTATGATAGCAAGAAAATTTCAAATCAAGCAATTCACACAGATCACACCACACAAGCAAAAACCTACAGGTAAGGTCATATCCACAAGAGATATGATCTCTTCATACTACCGCAATCATTCGTTGGACTCAACTTGATAGTGGTGGTCTGAACTAAATCTTCGCAAATCAAAGTCAACTCTAGCTTCTTCTTCTTCTTCTTCTTCTTCTTCTTCTTCTTTTTTTTCTTCTTCTTCTTCTTCTTCTTCTTCTTCTTCTTCGTCAATGATGTCTTCATAGGTCATGGTCTCATCGGGCTGAGCAACTTGGTGATGGGGTTCAACAACTATTTTATTGAAGTGGAGAAGAGATAGAAATGAATAGAGAAGAGTATAGACCAACGGATATTTAAGGAAGTCGTAAAATAGAGTTTTCTTCCTATGACTTCCCATTTCCTAGTGGTCGCGTCCTACAGTCAGCGTGTGCTCTGATACCATCTTGTAGCAACCTGACCCAAAATGGATCGAAGTCTCTGTGCTTAAGTGTCATCCCTGGATCGGTATGCTGACACACACAGTACTCGAGGAATTATAACAGAGTTCAATCACACTTTATTACATCGAGGTTCTCAAAAGAGTATTTATTACAATAATATGGCCAAAGGCCATCTAAATAAAAATAACTGCAGAAGCTTCAAAGGTAAATGAGTCCGTCCAACTCCATGGCAAACTGAGTGCAGAACAACGACCTATCGCACCTTTAATCTCCGTCGAAAAAGTCTGCAACATGAGACGTTGCAGCCGTGTAGGTCAGCACATGGAATATGCTGGCAATTTCACACCATAGAATAATAATAAATGAAAAGACTATCTCTATATGCAAATTTAGCTGGTGGAGGCTCTAAGTTTTATTTTGCATAAAGCCAATTTTACCCTACAACAAAGGAATACATTTTTATTTACTACTAAATTAAAATGCCATCATTGAGAAGGTTGCTCCAACTCAATCCCAAAATTCCCAAGTTATTAGTAACCCAATAATTTCATTAAAAAGAGTGATGAGATCAACCAATAATTCACTTCTAGATACTCAAGCTGTCCATAACCGGGGACACGGCTAATCATGATTAGTTTGTACACTCTGCAGAGGTTTGCGCACTTTTCCCCACAAGACTCGACCACCTCCATGATCGGAAGATTGAGACATAGCCTTTCAGAAGCGTTTCCCCTTAACCCTGGGTAGACCGGTACACCTACTACCCCCTACATCAGCTAGTCTACCACGGAAAGAGGTCACACAACTTACTCAACTATGCCAGAGCCCATAATGGCTTGTGGCTGCACACGGAAGTTTCTAGGCATGAAATATCCTATGATCCTTTTGAGCCTGGATGGCGGACCTAGGGTAATCACACGGGTACTCCGGGATTCCCCTTGGGCAAGCACTGGTTACTCCAGGTGCCCCAAACAATCCACCCAGATGTGTATTAAAGTTGCCACCTTATGTTGTCCCAAAATTATTATCTCTCACAACTTGCATGGATCACACATACCAATCCCCGTCTACGAGCATGGCTAAGCAATATATGATATAACGAATATTCCTGGGGTGATCAAAAGGTCATAGGTTCCTACCACATGAACTACATAGCATAACCACATGTTCCCAATCCTATTCATGCAATCTTTGAGGGTGAAACTAATGCATAGTAAAACCGGGTATTGGAAATTATGATCAAAGTGTGAACTTGCCTTGCTGACGTTCGTTGAACTGTAAAGATTCGTGGTAGCAAGCTTCACACTCCGGATGATCTAGCGTAAGCAAGCAATAACATACATAAGCATACAAGCAAAGATCCAAGAAGAAAACAAATAAAAGACTTCGGAAAACTTCAAAAACATCCAAATAAAGTTTCTGTTCAGAACATAACTTTTACAGTAGCTAAAATATGTGTGTTTGGGTCTAACAAAAAGTACACGTTACAAGCTTCGATTTGCAAAAAGAATCACCTAAAACGGAGTTACGAAACTCGAGTTACGGCCTAACGAAGTTTGAATTCAGATCTGTTTGAACTCAAATTTTAAAACTCTCAAAAATATTTTTCGTTTGGTTCTCTGGATAGAAGATATTTTTATGAACTAGTAGGAAAAATAATCAACTCATTTGGAACTACAGATTTATAGATACGAATTTCCGAAGATTGGGCATTTTTCTGGAAATCAATTACGGGATTCAATATGAACCGCCATGTGGCGTGCTGTGATTGGTGTATACCCCTTCAACTAAGAACACGTTTTGAAGGAATGGCTGGGTGCTCACCGTGAGGGTTCGCCGGAGTTGGGCGGAGCGGAGCGTATTCGATGAACCGGAGTTGATGGAGTAGTGAACGGTGGAGATATGGTGAAGGAGAATTCTATGGACTCCGTAAGGATCTCAGGAGCTTTCTACTTCACTGGACAGAAGTGGCCGAAGTTTTGCACGGCGGCGTCGAGCCCCGGTCCTCGCGGTTCTGATGCTCCTTCTATGAAATCGAGAGAGAAAAGGGCTCACAGAGATGCGCATCAACAAGGGGAAGAGAAAGGTGGAGGAGTTAGGGCTTGGGGTACCTCGGTCGCGACACAATCCTTGTCGGACTTTGATGCTATTGTCGAACTCCGGCGATCAATTGCTCATAGGAGAGATCGAACTCGAGAGGGATTTTGAGCGTGATGATGTAGGGGAGTGGGGTGTATCCAGAGATGGTATTTATAGGTGCGTGGGGAGTCCATACGAAGAGATCCACGACGACCTTAGTGCGGCCATTAATGGCTGTTTGTGCAAGAACGTTTCCGGATCAGTTCGGCGATTTAAGGCAATAATGTTGGGTTTTAATTCCCTGAATGGGTTATTGGTAATGCCCTTGACAATTTTCGTGTTGACTCCGAAGTGAAACGACAAAGAAATTAAGTGGGAGGAGGGGAGGAAGAGGTAGAGGTGACATGCTTGTTCCTTTGTGTTCCTGAAGGCTGAACGAAAAGAGGTAGAAGAAGACGAGCGCCTGGGCCTTGCGCTAAATGAAAGGGAGATGGGCTTAGTGAGAAAAGTGGCCCGTGGCTGAGTGGTTTTTTTAATAATAGAAACACTATGACACCGAAAATACAAATAATTATAAGTCTAATTTTTTTTTCCAGAAAATTCACATAGTTATATGGTCTTATGTATGACCTAGTGAACTTTTATCTCGCCTAAAATGCAAGTTTTCAAAAATAAACTTTTTGCTATACTAATAAAATAAATTGCAAATAAAACTCAACAAATATATTTTGGTTCCAAATTCAATTTCCAATATTTTCTTTCTGTTTTTGAAGAAGTCATTTTATCTTCTCTCTTTATTTTATTTTTGATATAATGGAAATGAATTTTGGTGAAACCAAATTTGATCCAAACTCCCAACTTCGAAAAAATTCAAAATTGGTTTTTAGGGAAACTTCCAACTCTCTCTTTTGGTCCTTGAGTTGCTCAAAGTCCCTTGGATCAAAAATCAAATAAAACAAATGGGGCAAAAATGCATAAATCATGGATGCAGATGAATGATCTATTATAAACATCCAAATTGAAAATTGGGATGTTACAAAAAAGCTCCTCCTCGTTACTTGATTCATCATAAGAAAAAAATAGGAGGGTATTGGGAAACCTCTTCCCCTTCATTTGTATTCTCTTCATCTTCTATTTGTTTTCTTTTCTTTAAGTAATTGGCAATATAAGGATTTTCAAAGCAATTTACCGCACAATACATATAAATTTCCTCTAGATCAAAATCAAGAACTCTCTTAAGGTTATATTCTGGAATACCCTTAGTTATACGTTTCATTTCTTCATAACCCAGAAGCAAACTAAGTTCATTATGATGCGCAAGGGAAATCAAGTCATCACAATTTTTGGACACGATTCGATCATGAAACAATTTGTATTGGAGATTTAATTGACCACGTTCATTGCAAAGTTCACAAGGATGGTGAGAAAAATTAAAATTTTCAGCATAAACATCTAGCCTCTCTTGTAACCATTTAGTTTCTAAATACTTATGCCTCTTGCAAAATCTATCTTCCCTTTAGGGTATGTAAGTGCAAACTCTATGCACTCCACAAAAGTTGACATGCTTATAAGAATTTTTTTATCATGACTAGTGCAATCATCATTAGTACTATGGATATTCAAAGAGTTCATACTAAGAACATTGCAATCATGCTCATCATTCAAATATTTAGTGCCAAAAAATTTATGGACTTCTTCTTCTAGCACTTGAGCATAATTTTCCTTTCCATCATTTTCAAGAAAGACATTAAAAAGATGAAGCATATGAGGCAACCTCAATTCCATTTTTGTAGTTTTCTTTTATAGACTAAACTAGTGATAAAACAAGAAACTAAAAGATTTGATTGCAAGATCTAAAGATATGACTTCAAGCACTCACCTCCCCGGCAACGGCGCCAGAAAAGAGCTTGATGTCTACTGCGCAACCTTCTTCTTGTAGACTCGTGTTGGGCCTCCAAGCGTAGAGTTTTGTAGGACAGTGGCAAATTTCCCTCAAGTGGATGACCTAAGGTTTATCAATCCGTGGGAGGCATAGGATGAAGATGGTCTCTCTCAAACAACCCAGCAACCAAATAACAAAGAGTCTCTTGTGTCCCCAACACACCCAATACAATGATAAATTGTATAGGTGCACTAGTTCGGCGAAGATATGGTGATACGAGCATAATATGGATGGTAGATATGGGTTTTTGTAATATGAAAATATAAAAACAGCAAGGTAACTAGTAACAAAATTGAGCGAAAACGGTATTGCAATGCTTGAAAACAAGGCCTAGGGTTCATACTTTCACTAGTGCAAGTTCTCTCAACAATGATAACATAATTAAATCATATGGCAATCCCTCAACGTGCAACAAAGAGTCACTCCAAAGTTCCTATCGCGGAGAACATACGATGAAATTGCTTGTAGGGTACGAAACCACCTCAAAATTATTCTTTCCGATCAATCCATTGAGCTATTCCTATAAGTGTCACAAATAGCCCTAGAGTTCGTAGTAAAATAACACCATATGACACACATTTATCAACCCTAATGTCACCTAGATACTCCAATGTCACCACAAGTATCCGTGGGTCAATTATACGATATGCATCAAACAACTTCGGATTCATAATATTCAATCCAACACAAAGAACTTCAAAGAGTGCCCCAAGCTTTCTATAGGAGAAACAAGGAAAACACGTGCATCAACCCCTATGCATAGATTACCCCAATGTCACCTCGGGAATCCGCAGTTGTGTGCCAAAACATACATCAAGTGAATCAATAGAATACCCCATTGTCACCACGGGTATCCCACGCAAGACATACATCAAGAGTTCTCAAATCCATAATAGTGAAACCTCAAAGGTAAAACTCAATTCATCACAAGAAGGTAGAGGGGGAGAAACACCATATGATCCAACTATAGTATCAAAGCTCGTGGTACATCAAGATCGTGCCAAATCAAGAGCACGAGAGAGAGAGAGAGAGATCAAACACATAGCTACTGGTACATACCTTAGCCCCGAGGGTGAACTACTCCCTCCTAGTCATGGAGACCATCGGGACGATGAAGATGGCCACCGGTGATGGATTCCCCCTCCGGCAGGGTGCCAGAACGGGCTCCCGATTGGTTTTTTGTGGCTACAGAGGCTTCCGGCGGTGGAACTCCCGATCTAGGTTTATTTCTGAGGTTTTTGGGATTTATAGGAGGTGTTGGCGTCGAGGACAAGTCAAGGGGGCCCACGAGGTGATGACAAGGAAGGGGCACGCCCTAGGGGGGGGGGGCGCCCCCACCCTTGTGGTTGCCTCGGGACTCCTCTTCAATATCTTTTCATTCCAGCATTTTTTATATTTTCCAAAAATATTCTTTGTAAATTTTCAGCTCGTTCCGAGAAATTTTATTTCTGCACAAAAAAACCACACCACGGTAGTTCTGCTGAAAACAGCGTCAATCCGGGTTAGTTCTAATCAAATCATACCAAAATCATATAAAATTATTGTAAACATGGCTTGAATACTTCATAAATTATAGATATGTTGGAGACGTATCAACCAATCATACCAACTCGGTGGGACCAAAGTGCAATGGCTATGGCAAGACCTTGTTTCGATAATTCCAATCAGTTCATCTCGGTGTTTCCGAAATGAAACAACTTCATCACAAAAACTTGGTCAGGCTATCTCGGTGGGACGGAGAACCATTTCGGTGGGACCGAATTGCTAGGTTTTTGGCTGTGGCAATGGAAGGGTCATCTTGGTGGGTCCAAAGAAGCTGATATCAGTGGGACCAAAATGAAGATCTAGGATTTTGGACAGATGTGTTTTGAGAAAGTGATTGAGAGTTTTTGGAGCAATATCACTAAGCACTTGAGCAACAACCTCATCAACGGTACCTCATCCCCTTTTAATAGTATTGGCTTTCCTAAGGGACTCAATGAGATCTTGGATCACTAAACCAAAGATGTAGAGTCTTGGAGTAGCCAATTCTTGTCCTTGACATTTTGAAGGGGTCAATAACCTCATGTCCTTGCCATGCCACTGTTTAACTTGTCTGAAATATTCTAGGTAAAACTATTAGTCCAACAATATGTATGTTGACATTAATTACCAAAACCACCAAGGGAGCAAATGTGCTTTTAGTGGGCGTTATATTCTAGTATGATTGTATAATGTGAATAGTGTTCACACAAGTTTGATTTGATAACGATGACATATATTCTATTTGTCTAGAATATTTACAAGAGAAGTGTGCATCTTTCATTAGTTTTAGGACATGCAATTTGAGCAAAGAAAATAAAACACTCTTGCAAGTGCAAGCTCACACCCTATAATGAGGTCGGAGTTCTCGCCGCCTTTGCAGCTGTCGGTGTCAAAACCGGCGGATCTCGGGTAGGGGGTCCCGAACTGTGCGTCTAAGGCTAATGGTAACAGGAGGCGGGGGACACAATATTTACCCAGGTTCGGGCCCTCTCGATGGAGGTAATACCCTACTTCCTGCTTGATTGATCTTGATGATATGAGTATTACAAGAGTTGATCTACCACGAGATCGTAGAGGCTAAACCCTAGAAGCTAGCCTATGGTTATGATTGTTGTTTTCGTCCTACAGACTAAACCCTCCGGTTTATATATACACCGGAGGGGGCTAGGGTTACACAGAGTCGGTTACAAGGGAGGAGATCTACATATCCTAATCACCAAGCTTGCCTTCCACGCAAAGGAGAGTCCCACCCGGACACGGGACGAAGCCTTCAATCTTGTATCTTCATAGTCCAACAGTCCGGCCAAAGTATATAGTCCGGCTGTCCGAGGACCCCCTAATCCAGGACTCCCCCAGTAGCCCCTGAACGTGGCTTCAATGACGATGAGTCCGGCGCGTAGATTGTCTCCGGCATTGCAAGGCGGGTTCCTTCTCCGAATACTCCATAGAAGATTTTGAACACAAGGATTGTGTCCGGCTCTGTAAAACAAATTCCACATACCACCGTAGAGAGTATAATATTCCACAAATCTAATCTGCTGACAACTTTTCATAACGTGACATCCTGCCGTGGTCCGGTCATTACGAACCGTTTTTCCCAGCCTGCCACTACACGTGTTGCGAGGTGGTTTTATTGGCACGTCTTGTCGAAGCAGAGATCGTGTTCCCCTTATCACGGGATTCTCATCAATACGGGTGTGGGTAAGCCAATCGTTCTTGTTAGTATGACTCCTCGATTTTAGGCAAGTTCCAAACGGCCACGCGGAGGACGCTTGATATTCACCCTCTTTATAAAGGGGCCAAGGCCTGTCCTTTTCTTCTCACGCTCTATCCTTCCCTTCCCCCACCTCGAGTTCCAATACCCAAGGCTCAGGCTAAGCGCTTCAGACCTTCAACCATGTCCGGATCCAACCTTCAAGGTCGGTGGATGGCCTCCTCTGTCACAGAGGAGGATATCAAGAAGCTAAGGGAAGCCAGGTATCTGACCGCCGAAATCCCGCACAGGCTGCCTGCTCAAGGGCAGGTCATCCCCACTCCCGAACCCAACAAGAGTGTCATATTCGTTTCCCACTTCCTCCGAGGGCTAGGCTTTAGTCTTAACCCCTTTGTTAGAGGGCTTATGTTCTATTATGGGCTCGATTTCCATGATCTAGCTCCAGATTCCACCCTTCACATCTCGTCGTTTATCGTCGTATGTGAGGCCTTCCTCCGCATCACCCCACACTTCGGCTTATGACTCAAGACCTTCAATATGAAGCCGAAGACGATCGATGGGCGACACGCAGAATGCGGAGGTGCCATAATAAGCAAAGGCGCCGATGCTCTATGGCCAAAGGGTTCCTTCCCGGAGGTGTCCAACTTATGGCAGCGGGAGTGGTTTTACATCACAGCTCCCTGAGGTACAAAGTGGGTAGCTGCCCCCGCCTTCCGCTCGGGCCCTCCACCGCAACTGGCGTCATGGGTCAACAAGGGGCTGGACTGGGGGCCAGTTAATGACGTGCTAACATTGCAAAGTCGCATCCGAGATCTCCTCAAGAGGGATGCCAGTCTTGTCAAGGTAATGCAAGTTATGCTAGTTCGTCGGGTCCTGCCATGCCAACGTCGATCTCTCCTTATGTGGGAGTTCAACCCGGAAGGACCGCGAACTATTCAGCAATTCTTTGGCGTGACGCTCGAAGAGATGTATGGATTGTTCTTCGGACCACGAATAAAGTGTCCGGACACCATCGAGGATGCGGGTCTCAACTCCAACCGTCTAGATACCCACGTAAGTAATTCTGCGGCCGAACATGTTGTCTTTTTATTTGTCACAACATCATTCTGAAAAAATCGCTCTCGGCCAGGACTGGATAAGAAAGGCGGAGAGGATCAGGTGTTTGGCCCCCCTTCCCGAAGGCTCACCGGATCCTATACTAGCCAGGATGCTTGAGCACACATCTTATCAAGTGCCATCAGGGGAAGATAAAGGGAGGAATAAAGAAGCCGAAAGCGGGCTTCACACATTACACATCCAAACCGGGGGAATTAGTGTCTCCGCGAAGGAGGATAATCGGGGAGAAGAATCTAGAATCCCCTCTCCCCAAGGAAGGAAAAGGACCGCCTCTGAAGACTTGGAAACGAAGGTTTCCAAACGAGGGAAGAAACCTTCGCCAGGGGCCCTGCCCCGAAGGGCGCCCTTACCGCACAACGCCCGCAAGGGGGCCAGCCCTCCACCGAGCTGTAAGTGAACAAGAGTACTTTGGTAAATATATCCTGCTTTATCTTCGAGGACAATAACTGAGACATATATCTTGCAGTCCGGCTCGTAGCCCTTCTCGACAGAGTTCTTCTTCGGGGGATCTTCTTCCGGAGATGATGGAGAGCGAAACGCCTCCCCCTGTCTCCCCGCCTCATGGGGCGGATGACCCTGAGGTGTCATCACGGAGGATTTCTCCTGATCCGCCAAGGCCAGAAGGTAACCCTTCGGCCACCCGAAGTCCGGAGTATTCGGCTCCTAAGGAGAGCAACAGAAAGAGTCCGGGACTGTCCGGTGCACAACCGGACGCACTGATGGGTCTTCTGGAGCAAGCGGCTATCTCAGAGGCGCATCGTACTTTAATGGGTACGGTGGTTGAGAGGATTTCATCCGCCAAAAGTGGGTTGCATGAAGCTTTTACGAGCCTGCTAAGAGGCTTTGAGGTACGCAAAGTAATATATATTTTTTTGACGGTACCGCACACGTTAGGTGTGCTCTATACAGATAGTAGCCCCTGAGACTCTGGTTGCTGTCCAGAGGCGGCAAACAGAGGATCATAGTCCCAGGTAATGATCACGCTGCTTTCATGTGCAGGCGGCTGAGGGTCCGGTGGCTGGCCGGACTGCTGAGTTTGCCAAACTGAGGCGGCAGCTTGACGCGGCAGATGCTGACATCGCGCTTGTGAACAAGTGTCTTGACGAGGCACAGGGTATGTATTTTCGGGTGGTCAACAAATATTAAGAGGAGCATGATTCTAGTATCTATAATATGCTGTGACTGCAGATGGAGCTGCCGCCGTGGAGACCCTTCGGGCGGAACTTGCCCGAGCCAAGGAACAAGCCAGGAGCTAAAGGCGACCAAAGAGTTAAGAGCCGAACAGGCTGCTCATCGCTAGAGCGAAGATAAAATAGCCAAGATGGCTGTTGAGCTAAAAGATGCCGTCGGCCGATATGAGCTTCTTGAAAAGGAAAGCCAAGCGAAAGCGGCTGACCTGAAGAAAGCCATGGAAGCAGCCAAGGAAACCCGCTCTAAAATCAGAGCGGCGAAGGAGGAGCTCCATCAAGCCGGAGATATCATGGCTGGGAAGCCCTTTTTGTTGCAGACAAAGTTCGGAAATCCAAAGTATGCCCCTCTGGATCAATTATGGAGTGCTGCAGATGCGTACTTGGACTTGGCAATGAGTGCTGCTGATGCGACTGAGTTTTTCAAAGATCAGAAAGATCATGAAGTGGAAAGGTTGTTCTGGTCGCAGTTCAGTGCTCCAACGCGTCCGCTGCTGTTAAATTAACAAATGGCTGAGTGGGCCGAGCTCCATAGGTTGTCCGGACTTGCCATGAGGTCTGTCGTGGATCATCTTTGGCCGAAGGGACCAAGGCCGAATAGTTATTTTGGTTTAGTGCAATGATTCCTTGGTGCTGTGCCGCATATCGACACTGTAAAGAGGTCGGCGTGCATAGAGGGTGCACGGATGGCTCTTGCCCGTGTTAAGACATACTGGGCAGAGATGGAGGCCACCGCTATTGCAACCTGGGGTCCGGCCGTAGGCCAGGTCTCGGCCGAGCACTATTTTGAAGAAGTCCTAGAAGGCGCTCGTTTAATAGAGGCTCAGTGCTCGAAGAGTACCATGTTCGAGTGACATGTATCCCAATTGTAAAAACAATGCTATTTGGATTATAAAGGCTGTGTTTATACTTTTTCCTGAAAGTATTATGATGCCTCCTGTGCGGCCGTTTATGTATGTATATAACCTGAAAGTTTGCAGTCGTCGGCTTCAGCCCCCACGCATATAATGCGGGGGTGTTCAGAAAAGCGTGTATCCACATTTGATCCAACGTCTTGGTCCATTATGGAGGTGATAGCGTGGCGAACAAGGCAATCGGACTATATAGCTTTAACACTTTCACTTAGCCATAGGAGTTTGACGGTGGGGCTACTATATAGCCCCTGGTACTTCCGCGCTCATCTGAATACGGTGCGCGTACATACATGACCGGGAAACCGGTCCTTCGTTAATGCGGGGGAATCGCGAAGATTCCGCTGAGTCATCGAGTGGTTGACCAGTCTCGCGCTTTGTCATGACAATCAGTTTTCGGCTTTCTCTACCGAGGTGCTCATCCAGATGGTCCAGGGCACAATCGCAGTAGTTCTCCCGGTGCCACCTTAGCCGATAGAGCGGAACATAAGGTAGCAAAACATGGGAGTCGGGCAAACCCAACTATTGACCAAAGACATGATTCGGAGCTGATGCATATAAGGCCAAACTCGCGACGCCGAACACTTTCTAAGGTATTCGGACTTTACAACATATACTGGGCTGAGTAACGCCCTCGATAATGAGCCCTGAATTTCCAGGTACACAACCACGTTAACATAGCAACGTAAATCACTAGCTAAAGTGTAATACCATTATACTTATATCCCGATGCAAAAGGTTGAGTACATGTCCGAAGAGTAGAGTCGCACACACGCACTCTGTCTCTCAGAATCTCTCAACACACCAGTTACATGACGCCCACTTAAGCAGACACGTATGTTACAATTTGTGCACCCGCGGGTACACGTGATGGTGTGCATTTATTTAAGCCGGACGGCGAACCCAAACAGTATCTGCATTCATTCCCCTCCCACCGCCTCTTCTCTAGTCGCCGTCGCCCGATAGCCATGGCCCGGCCGAAGGTAACGACATACGCCATACTCCCGCCGGAGCGACGCTTTAATCTGGAAATTTTAGTGGTCATGCATGCATCTTTTTGTGCTAGCACTCCTATATAAGGGTTGACCGGTCGCTTCCCGCGGACGTGAGCGGGCGGTGGAAGAGGAAGGAGAAGGGAAGCGGGCTATGGAGTAACATTTTTACCACAATTTCTTAGGAAACTGAGTGCAATAATTGAGTAGTTTTGCAAACTACCAGTACTACACCTGAAACGGTTCAAAACCAATACCACCACCACGCCCGCGTCTGACCGCCCTGGCCGACCCAACCCTCCTCCCTTGCTGGCGCACGCTTCCTGCATGAAAGGGTCAGCATCGCCACGGAACATCAGTGCCGCATTAATGCCCGGCCAGAGCAGAGGCGACCTCTCACTGGTGCCGGCTTTGAAGTAGCACGACAGCCGAGAGAGCGCCGCTTCCCGGTGCACGCGACTGCTCCGCATCGAGGCTGGCCATAGTTTGGATGAGTCTCCATCGTGGGGAGCCACACTATCTGTGATGGTATGGACTCCCGTTGCCCACAGTTATGGATCGTTCCATCTATGAAGAACACGTGGGACTGGAACTACGATACGGACATGTACCCATGAGTGGACATACGAACCTGAGTAATGTAGCGCAATAAGTGAAGTAGAAAGGCACACATAGTATGAACATGCGTGGAATATAGGCATTTGTCTCTTACTACCACTAAATGGTGTACGTGCAATGCAGGGTGATGTTATGGAGTACGTGCCTAAGTACTCTACTACTACTATATTAATTGGAGGCACATATTAGGTTTTATATTTGTTTACGTGTATGCCCTGAGACCTTCCAACTGGACGTGTCTTTCTCTCCGGGTCGCACTTTGTATCGTTCATACCACTAGTACTACTACGTGTGGTCTCCGACCCAGAAGTGGAAGAAGTGGAGACGCTCTACCACACTGTTCATGTCCCACTCCTTTTGCTGACGTGTGGGACATCCAGCACGTGCTGTGTTTGGCACTCCTTCGTCGTAAGAGTTGAAACGCTAGCATTCATCAGAAACAATAAATAAATATAAATCAGCAGTGATACTATACCACGCGGTTTCCTTGCTCCTCGATATCGGAAAGAATACTTCCATTCGCCGACATGTGGGACGTCGACCATCCTGGTCCACTTGCCAAGCACACAGAACTCCAAGGGAGAGTCACCCAGGTCGTCGCGCCACAGTAATAATGACTAATGAGCCGTCAAATCATAGGCCCAACCTTTCCCACTGTGAAGTTGCTCGGACGAAGGAACCATCATGATTTCGTGGAATTCCGCTTATTGAAGAAAACTACTGTACCAGCTGTAACGCCCACGATGCGGCTATATCTCCCACGTGTCGAGGCACGACTTAGAGGCATAACCGCATTGTGGTATTATCGCAAGAAGGGTTATCTTCACACAATCCCATGTAATGAACAAGAATGGGATAACGAGAGTTGGCTTACAATCGTCACTTCACACAATACATAAATAATTCATACATCATCCAAATTCCACACATAGACCGACTACGGTCAAATCCAAATGAAAATAAGATAACCCCAAATGCTAGATCCCCGATCGTCCCAACTGGGCTCCACTACTGATCATCAGGAAAAGAAATATAGTAACGACCACGTTCCTCGTCGAACTCCCACTTGAGCTCGGTTGCATCATCTGCACTGGCATCGTCGGCACCTGCAACTGTTTTGGTAGAATCTGTGAGTCACGAGGACTCAGCAATCTCACACCCGCGAGATCAAGACTATTTAAGCTTATAGGAAAGGATGGTGTAATGAGGTGGAGCTGCAGCAAGCACTAAGCATATGGTGGCTAACATACGCAAATGAGAGCGAGAAGAGAAGCAACGCAACGGTCGCGAAGCTAGAAATGATCAAGAAGTGATCCTGAAACTACTTACGTTCATGCATAACTCAAACCGTGTTCACTTCCCGGACTCCGCCGAGAAGAGACCATCACGGCTACGCACACGGTTGATGTATTTTAATTAAGTCAAGTGACAAGTTCTCTACAACCGGACATTAACAAATTCCCATCTGCCTCATAACCGCGGGCACGGCTTTCGAAAGATAATACCCTGCAGGGGTGTCCCAACTTAGCCCATTATAAGCTCTCATGGTCAACGAAGGATAAACCTTCTCCCAGGAAGACCCGATCAGTCTCGGAATCCCGGTTTACAAGACATTTCGACAATGGTAAAACAAGACCAGCAAAGCCACCCGAATGTGCCGACAAATCCCGATAGGAGCTGCACATATCTCGTTCTCAGGGCACACCGGATTGTCCAAGCTTCCGATAGGCGAGCCCAGAGTTGCCCCTGGTGGCCACCGGCGACTGACAGGTTGGACCAATACTCAGAGGAGCACTGGCCCGGGGGTTTAAATAAAGATGACCCTCGGGCTCGCGAAAACCCAAGGGAAAAAGGCTTAGGTGGAAAATGGTAAAACCAAGGTTGGGCCTTGCTGGAGGAGTTTTATTCAAGGCGAACTATCAAGGGGGTCCCATAAATCACCCAACCGTGTAAGGAACGCAAACTCAAGGAACATAATACCGGTATGACGGAAACTAGGGCGGCAAGAGTGGAACAAAACACCAGGCATAAGGCCGAGCCTTCCACCCTTTACCAAATATATAGATGCATTAATTAAATAAGAGATATTGTGATATTCCAAAATATCCATGTTCCAACATGGAACCAACTTCATCTTCACCTGCAACTATCAACGCTATAAGAAGGGCTGAGCAAAAGCGGTAACTTAGCCAAACAACGGTTTGCTAGGAAAGGATGGTTAGAGGCTTGACATGGCAAATACGGGAGGCATGATATAGCAAGTGGTAGGTAGCGCAGCATGGCAATAGAACGAACAACTAGCAAAGCAAAGATAGAAGTGATTTCGAGGGTATGGTCATCTTGCCTGCAAGGTTCTCAGAGTTGTCGAAAGCTTGATCCTCGTAAGTGTACTCAACAGGTTCCTCGTTCACAAACTCGTCTCCCGGCTCTACCCACAGCAAGAACACAAGCAATGGAACCACAATCATTCACGGGAAAAGCACAAGCAACATGATGCAAAACATGCATGATATGCGAGATATGATATGTGATGCGTATGCGTGCTCCGGAAGAAAAAGGATGAACAAGGCAGTAACTTGGCAAACCAAATATGCCACTGGAAAGATGAGATGATTTCGGTCGAAATCGATTTAAAGATCACCGGAAACGGATGCACGGTTTGCAAATGGCAAGCAAAACAAGAATGACACGATTCTGCGATTAACAGCATGATAGCACTTAGAATACATCAAGAAACTATGCTAAAGCACTCCAACATAGCAACAAAGCATATGGAAGTAATCTACAGGAGATGTTTGGCAAAAGATGAACACTGAGCTACGGCTAGATCACACCATAACAGGTTCAAACAAGCATGGCAAAAGTGCAAAAGATATCAGGTTCACAGACTTGGTGAAATTACTGGACATGGCTGAAACAGCATCAGGTAGCAATGTTCAGAGCAAGCAAAACACATGCTACAGGAACTTAATATAGCAAAACAAGGCATGGCATGAATCTACTAAATGCATAGAACAAAAGTCCCTTACTGACCATGAGCCAAAAAGGACCAGAAGATGTGATGGCACCCATATAAACATAGCAAGTTTCGTTAACAGGTTCCAGACTTGGCAGAAAGCAGAGCATGGCAGTACCAGAAATTATGAGGGCATCTTGGTGAGCTTGATTCACTCACCACAAAGCAATTCATGACAAAACAAGCATACCTATAGCAAGATGGCATGTTTATGAAGCTAACCATGGCAAGATCAAGTTCATAGCATGTATGGATCAACTACAACAACCTTGGCAAAATTGAATATCATGTTAACATTCTGCCAGAAACATTTTATAGCAAAAGTAGAGCAAGATCAAGGCATGCTATGGCACTCCATAATTGCAAACAGAGGCATGGATGGATAGAGCATAACCATATATACAAAACATCCTTACTAAAGTATCTCTAAATAAGCATGGATCTCTCTGTAGCATCAAGTTTACATGGCATAAAAATAACAGCAGAAAAGACAGCAAAATCCTAAGTTCCTGAAAACAGAAACATCACGAAGCCTAGTTTGCATGCTTGTGCTAGTCACCACATAGATCACAAAAATACATGGTATACACCTCTGTAAAGATGGCATGGCATGATCAAAACACCTCTAGAGCTCATGCCCATAAGCTGCACACATCAATTGCAACAAAAATAACAAATCACCAAGTTCTGATAAGTAACAGCAGTAAACATCATATAGCACTCTTGCACCAGAGATTTGGGTATCAAGATGGACTCAAATGAACATGGCACAATGGAACAAAATGAAAAGCATCTCGAGGCGAACATTTTCATATATTACACACACGAAACGGAGCAGTATGCAAGACGTTATGGTGCGAAGAACATAGCAACAGAATGCAATTATTTCGGGACTTGGAGAAATTCGGAGGAGGAAAGTCAACCGTGGATCAGATCTGGATCGGGCCGAGGCGGGATCGAGGCGGCCGGAGCTTCTCGCTGGAGCAGAGGCGGCGGCCGGCGGAGGAGAGGAGGGAAACGGCGAGGGAGAGGGGCGGCGCTCGGGCGCG